>NW_014333498.1:145933-164944 GCF_000341935.2 Cephus cinctus
CCCCCTCTGTGCTTCGGTGTATATACATTTCAGCGTGTTTCACGGGGCTCTTGAGTTTCTCCTGCATATTCACCCCTACCACACCAGAGTATCGCGTTAAGGGAGTGTGCGAATTAGGGGTTTCAGGATTCGAGAAGGCTTTATAATTCTGCCGCTTATTAATAATAATTTTGTTCGTTAGCGACTGTAACGTATTGCGAGTATGAAATTACTGTAGCTCAGGGGCAAAGTAAACTTGCTAATGTATGCAATGCCAATTAACGCACCAAAGGATCAATGACTCGGCTAGCCACGTTCATTGGGAACTCAGCTTGCGGGCTGGACGATTCGATTTAGTTAGGTAACTGACACATAACTGGCGTGCTCAGATTCGATTCGTATTCGATATCAGCCCTAATTATTGGACACCGGTTATGTTGCAATCTTGAATAACGATAATAGAGAATTCTTGTAAGGGGTTACGAGTTCTTTCATACCAGTAAATATCATAGGACAGAACAATTAGAGAAGCTTGTAGGAGGAGTAATGAACGCGATATGCGTTCCATCGGACGGAAAAAATAATTGGAGCTTTTCTTTTCTAGGATCAAGAGGTAAAGCCAGACCCTGCTTCTATTTTCTGAAGGCATCAATTAATCAGAAGGTGACGAAGGAGGGGATGGAACATATTGTGAGAAGACAAAGCTATAGGAAAAAAAAAGGTATAGGAAGTTGAGGAAGAGGAAAAACTATAAGGGAAGGTGAATGTAAAATATCGAAACGAACAGGTTTACCTTGAGATATTATTAAGTGAAACTTGTGGTAAAATCTTAGGTATTGATAATCAGGAAAAGATTAACTCGCGAGGGCAAAAACCCTTAAACCGGAAGTGCCGGAGATTTGTAATTGTTACAGTTCTATCTAAATCCGAAATCTAATTTTTCCTGTAAATCTCAACACTATCGGTTGTGCAGTTCGTCCAGAATTTTTCATACAGATATTTGCCAGAGCTCGCACACGTATGAACACACACATTGGCATATCCTTTTTAGGATGGCGATTGCGTAAGACACTCTCACGTGGTTATTTTTCGGTTTTGCCCAGAACGGAATATTACGTGAAAAGAATTTCATTGGCGAATTCGATGGCGAACTGCCTTTATGATTTTTCTTATTCCCCTTCGTTAGTGATATTAAAGCTTGCGCACCGAGAGAGCGTGAGAGCTAATAGGATCCAATCTGCCATCCGGTAAATGATTTAGTTCCCACTCAATAGATAGGCCAATGCAACAGGCAGTTCACAAACGTTGATAGAGCCGATTTAATTACTGACTTGAAGCAGCCAAATTATCACGCACTGCCTCAATAATTAAAGATTCAGAATTATTTCGTTGCGCAGTCTAGTCGATACGATTGGATTCAATAAAGAAATTAATGTTCAATCTAGTAGGAATGACATATATGAACAAAAAATGTGAACAGGAGCATCGTTATATGAAATTTGAACAAGTGTCAATTCATCCCTAATAACGGTAGGCTTGAGAAAACCCTAACACAAGTATCTCGAACTCTTTTGTCTGCAGGGAATCTACGGCATGACCTGGTTTATTATAATGCCTTTTTCAAAGGAAGAAACTGAAAGATGAGAAACAACACGAATTGGGATTGCCGAAGAAAGAAGAGTCTTTAAGTTTCGAAGCAAATAAGGATGTCAAAGGAAAGGGAAAAGTATAGCAGTAAGTGCCGAGGAAATATTGAAAAGTTGGTGAATATTTTTCATTGAATCTTGAACAATTTGCCAAACCATTATCAAGATCACCACTATTCTCTAAAAGGAGATGAATTGATCACGATCTCTGTATAAGTATGAAAAAAAGGAGAATGGCTTTTGCGACGAAGGCTACCCTTGAATCGAATGGCCAGCGGTTTGTCCTCGCTGGGAGGAATCCTTTCTTAGGAAAGATTCTTACCCATGTAATCCAGATCGGCGCGGACCTGGTTCGCGAGGTGAGCCATTATGCAAATCGCTGCGAATTTCCAGCACATGCTTGCACAAAGAATTCACTTGTCTCTCGCAATAACATTGGAGAATTATGGAGACGTTACGGAAACGAGATTACATTGAGGATTAACCATTTACCATTTATATTATCCACTAAAGTTTGACTCGAGCTATTCTTGTACATTTAATAAGATCATTTACATTGATATTTCATTCCATAATAAATTTCATATAGTTTAAATACTTTAGTCTCTCTCTCCCTTCCTTATACTTTTAATTAAATTCATCCAATCAATTCGATACTCTCTTGATATTCTTCTCCTCCCGATGTCGAGGTACACAGGGCTTCTTATTCCAGGAAATGAAAGATCTCTCTCACTCGTACGATCAGTAAAATGGATCAGTATTAGATATTATCAGTATTACCGTAAAGGTAGCCGCGAACAAAGCGATTCCTCCCGTGTCGATCGACCAAAAGAGTTTAACAGGAATTTCGTTTACGTTCCGTGAAAATTAAACCAATGACGAATCTACGTCTATTTATATTTTCTTCAAATTAATCTTCTCGCCCAAATTCCTCTCACTTTGATAATTAGCTATGATGGAATGCGTCACTCGAGAGATTTCACTCCTGGGATAAATGCCACAGCAACTTGAATAATCACCAATATTTTAATTGGTGGATAAACTTCGTTTTGACCCGTCAACGCGTTTTTAGTAATAACATTACCGAACCGTATGTACAATTATGAAATATAAAGTTAGACCCTATTCCGTTCACATGGAATTATCAAATGTAACGAAACACTAAATGGACTTGCATCGATAGTAAATAATCGTGGCCGTTCAATTTTTTTCAGGATACGAGAACGAGCGGCATCCGTACGTCGACGACGTCGTCGACGTCGGACGGGCAACTGTTCCGTCTCTCTACAGTAACTCCACTGTGCTCTCGACGCTCCTTCTCTTTCGATCCTCTACGTTCCCACTGAGTCTACATCTCTCTCGTTCATTCAGACTCTGCGCACTGAAGCCCTCAGGATACTATCTACGTATACCGTACGAACTAGCATCTACAGCCTATTGGCTAGGGCAGTTCGAACCCCTTGAGGGAAAGTTGCATCGTGCCAAAACACTGGCTAAACCCGTAGCTCACTTAAGTATGGAAAAGCCAAAGCACGGCTTGTATCGCGTCTCATTAACCCACGGGATTAACCCTGGAATTCTTTTCGTGCTTTTATCGTTGGGCACCTTCGTTAACGTTATAATATTACGTTTTAACATTTTAATGACACTAGCGTTACCTTATTTAAACCAGCACTTTCCGCATTTCTCGCTTCGTTCTGTCAGAGCGTTATTAAGTTCTACGTAATGCAACTAAACTGTTGAAAATTCTATGCTCCACGGAGTGCTTCACTCGTTTCTCGCTGCGTTATATTATAAGCTTTCCGTTGGTAGTTGATTAAAAATGGATTAATATCGCTAATGAATATTAATCTCACGCACGGCTGTTCAAAGTAACTCACACACGCTCTGCCACTTTTTTTTTAATTGAAACACGTTATACCTAAAACATCAATATTTTACATTTGGATATTTTGTTCCCCTTTTTCGTTCCTTTTAATTTGTTCGCCTCGTTTTTCAAGCGGGTTACACAACTTTTAGGTACATTTAATTAAAATTGTATTCGAGGCATTACTACCGGGCCCTGTGCCACAGTTTTGGCTCGGAGCTTGAGTAATTCATTTTAAAAAAAACTTCAGATTGCATCGGGTCATTGTCCCTTGACATTGTTATGTGTTCCTCAAATATTCCCAAGTACCCTTAAATGTTACAAGTATAACTATCGTAAAGATTTAATAGTACAAGGACATTCGGTCAGCACTTTTTTTACGTGAAGGCATTTCGATAGAAGTATTATATTTTTTTTTAAATGTCCCGTAACGGCTGTCGTCGGTTGAGTTGATAGTTGAAAAAAAGTGAAACCAGTATTACACAAAATTTAGTTCCGTATCCTAGTGTATCTCCGTGTGCAAGTTACCTTCACTTTTTGTCTCCATTTTAAATTCATGCAAATACCTTCCTCTTCACGTTATTTCAGACTTGTCCCAATCGTCCCTTTCAAGATCCTTTTTATGATGCCACATGAAACTCCAACTGTATGGAGACCGTCGCGAGTTGGGACGATTAGCGGCTTTATAAAGTTTCTCTGTCAGTGGTTGGTAAGCCGTAAAAGTCTATGGGAGTCGGCGGGGTAAGGTAAGTACTGCGATGTTTATAGGGAACTATTCTTGAAGGAGGCTTCACATAATCTGCTCGACGAGCGTTGTGACGATACTTTGACCTGGCTCTTACCCAATTCTCGAAACGTTTTCCACCATCTTCCACTTATTTTTCCACTCGCAGTTGTTCCTTCCTCCTTCTTCTGAACCTCTATTTGTTTTCTTTATCTTCAATATTTTTCACAGAATTTCAACTAAACCTTTTCTCCTCCCTGTAGCCTCCACTCCGCGACTTGTCCTCGGTGGCCTGGCAAATCTTTTTCATGGTCTAATTACTCCGTCGGATACCGGACGGCGGCGCACTATGTTCAGTTGAAAATTACTGAGAGTCTCTTTTTTTCCTCTCATTTTCTTTCCTCGCTTACGCTCACTTCTTACGTGCAGGCAGCTTTGACAAACACGGAGAACTACAGAAAAACAATTTTACTTCTGATTACACCTTCAGGTCCCTAACAGGTACACGTAACTGTTACAACGGAAGATCCGGACGTCTTCAGTAAATTCCATTCGGGTAAATGGGAACGAAGAAAGGAGATATAAGATTAAATTAGGCTACAGCGCAAGAAGAACGTATTAATGTTCTTGTAAAATTTATCCATTAACGTCCCATCCAGTGAAAAGTCGTCGAAGGGTCTTTTAGAGCAATGAAAGTATGAGATGAGTTAATGGAAACAGATAACTCGCAAGACGTATAAGTGGCAGCGTGATGGGAAAAGATAGCGAGGCGAGAGAATGGAGGAGCAGTAAGAATTTATCCATAAAAAGTAGGGGAGACCATTGAATTTGGCTGAGAGCGAAATTAATTCCTTAAAATTTTGGGACGTTTGTATTTCTCCCACCGATAGCGCAATAGACTCAGGTTCCGGTGGGCCTAGACGTAAAGTTCAGGAGATTCCTGGCTTAACCCAGATGAAAGGAAACGCGAATATAAACAAAGGCGTAGATACTCAGAGAGGTCTGTGCCCTCGTTGTTGATAGAATTTCATAATACCGCCCGAGGCAGTACTGTTCGCAAATTGCCTTCGTGTTATATTTCATCATTTCACAATACCGGCTCGTCAATATCATCTCTTCTTATTTTTATGGCTGCTGCCGTTCCTCGAGGACGCTTGAGTAGTCTACGTGGATTTCGAAAGTTTCATCTGACGCTGACTGAGGACACCGTCAATGCTACTACTACTACTGCTGCTACTATGAATTCTACTGCTGCTGCTACTACTACTAATACTACTACTGCTACTAGTATTAATACTACTGTTGCTGTTACTACTTCTACCGACAACACCTCAACCCCCATTACCACTGTTACCAGGAGCAGCATCTATCGCGCTAACTCTGCCTCCGTCCTTGCGTTCCTCGCTTTTCTGAAAATTCATTGGGAATTCCAATTTAAGTGTAAGAACTTGCAGACGGGTGCCAGCTTGCAATATGCCACCAAGCTCCTTTGGCCACGATAAAGTTGTTGAGGAATTATTTTCCGCCCACCTCCTATCCTCAGGACTGATTCGTAAGAAGAAAAGTAGACGAGCAGTTGGAAATCTTGAAAATAACGTTTCTGCCAATATCTCAGGATTCCTTAACGATTTACACGAGGCTGACAAATAATTAGCTTTTGCTATGGTTTCCTATATTACAGCGACCCGGAATAATTTTTCAATAATTTTAAATTGATAAAAGGGGCGGTTATTGTACCGAATGGCCAATTCACCGAATCGTTGTCTGGCCGAATATACATATGTATCAAGAGGTTTCGCGACTTGGACTCGCTTGACTTTTAACGTACTTGTGCACTGGGCCAGCGTCTTTATAGGAAACAACAAATCTCTGGTAGAGAGCAAGAGATAGCTGGAACCACAACGCAGCAGATTGCACGATGAGTCCGGCGATTGCAAACCAGCTGATGATAAGGATAACAATAATTCAGAACCCACGTGTGATCACAATGATCCCAGTTGGCCGAACATATTATCCTTGGGAGGCTTTCTTAGTGATAAAGTGGGTCTGCACGTCTGACAGTTCTGTTATAATAACTAGGATGCACATTGATACCGGTATTTTAGGAGGTCCTTCCCGATACTAAGAGACATCACAATGATTCCTTAGACCTGGAGAGAACTGGGAGAGCTCAGACAGCTACTGATCACAATGACGTTGGGAGCTGAACTCTTAAGGTGCTTAATTTGGGTCACTTTCTGACAGCTCCGGAACGATGACTTTGCTGCTGAGAATCTAGAAAGGATAGCAAAGCTCCCGATACTTAGAGGAGACCCAATGCTCCCTGAGATCAGGAATACGTTATTTCAAGTAGGGTTAACGATTTTTGTTATCTCGAGGTGTTAACGTAGAATTTCGGTTTCATGTTTCATTTGATATTTTAATTTGACTAATTGAAATAGCGCTTACTTCGAATACCGACTTACTGGTGTTTCTATTGTGTTTGAGCATGCCGGCTCACAGCGCTTGGATGTTTGTTCGTCTTGATTCCAGTTGCCACGACTGCTTTTGAATTCTTGGAATATTAAATGTGATAATCTCTAATATTCTATTCTGTTCATGATTGCGCATATCACTCATTTCAAAGGAATTATATAATATTTGGGATTAGAGATTAAAGGTCCTATTCCTCTTTCCTTTATCGGCGTCGCTGTGAGAGATCGATAGGAGTTTTGAGGAATTCTAGGATTTTGGGAGTTCTTTTAGATACAATTATGCGCGTCCACAGTGCGCTATGCAATCTTATGTGAGGTTCTTGATGTATCCATTACGGAAAATGATTATTGGGAAGGAAAAATAATAAAAGATGCAGGAATATAATGATGAAATGTCACAATATATAAACCGTACGAAGAAATGAGGTTCGAATATCCAATTTTCATGGCAGAAAACGATTCGGTGAATTGAAGATGTGATGGAAATGATATGGCACCGATAAAAGGGATACAATTTAAAAAATTCTCATTCCTATAATTTTTCACTTCGCTTGTCACCGAAGTGGAGCATTAAAAATTATCGAAACATAGCGAATAAGCCGAAATCGCAAATCGCTATCAAACGGTCGTGTCTGATCAGTCGCTGCGACACGATGGACGAATGAGAAGTCCTAGCGGGCATCGATTCCGTCGGCTCGACATTCTGGACGCCGCTCGACTGTAAACTCGAGATAACCGTTGCCACAGTTTTCGCTTAGCTCGTCAAAATTTCCTAACGCCTCGCGAACTTTGTGGAATTCAGAGTTCAGAGTTCCGAATAACAGAACGCGACAGTTGGAAGACTGAGCGCTCCCAGCCCTTCCGACTGTTAACAACAAACGCCTTTGCCCTCTTTAATCTTTAAGGTCCATACTGCCGTTGGATCTTTGAATAGGATGGTAAGTAATACGCAGAAGTAAAAGGAAGGAAGGAAGAAAAAAAAAGTTACCAAGTATAATAGCACATTTTCACGCCAGCTAATTGCCCAGAAGTGTTAAAATATCTGTTTGCTTATGTCCTATTTGCTGATTTATTTTTTATATTTCTTTATCTTTCCTACTTTGTTTTCTTTCTTTCTTGCAAATGCTTTTCGCCTCTTTTTACTGCAGTCCTGTATATTCCAGATTTAATGATTCTGCAAAGTTCCTAAATAGCTTTTCCTGTCCCAATGTGACACGTTTTGCAATGCAGATACGGCATTATCTATTCTCCATTACTGTTAGAATGACTGCTGGACTCCTGGTGTAATAGAATTGGAAGATAATCTTCGTATACAAACTATTACAATTTTAATGTTCATCTGTTTATGGGTTTAGAGGAAACATTTATGTGTATGCAAGTAACGCGTCTATAGTACATGTATATTCAACAATATAGTCCATCAATGATTATGGCACATTTACTTCATGATATCATACCGATTTTACGATAAAGCATATACTTACCGATCCACTCTAACGGTAGAGTATAGAACAATTTTAAGTATCTATTGCCGGTTGAAATACGCGTTGAATCTAATATCCGTTCATTTTTGCAGAGTGCAGTTTAGATGAGCGAATAGTCTCTTATAAGAATTTCATTATTATTTTGTAAAGGAGTGCAATTTCTTCCAAGAAACATTGCATTCTCTTTATTATATTTCCTATAAGGCAGGGAATTCACTTGTAACATTGCATTGATATATGTATTCTAAACTCAGTGTTCTCGAACTCATATCCATTTTTCTATAAAGCAAAGAGGTATTCATGTGAGGATAAAGCCTATCGACGGCTGTGCCTATGTGTCGTGTCTCCAGTATTTATTTTACTAGGAAAAAAAATGCGACAATCGTTTCAATTGAAGGTGGCGTGCCAGTTGAAATACCGAATATTTGGATTTATCGATAAAGTAAAACTTTTATTACACAGAACTAAGAAAAGCATATTGAATAGCATGAAAACTTTTAAAATTATTAAATATTCATTGTAACTCGTGTTTCGCTGCATCTTGGCAGGAAACAATGTGCAGAACAAAAGTAGGAAAAGAATTTGGAAAGGATACAGCCGTGATATTCGAATTCAGCGATGCACGAATACATATACGGGATGAAGCAGTCCCAGGAGGAAGTGGCCACTGTCCTTTGAGAGTTCATCCTTTGTGCATGAAGCGCGAGCAGGGAATAACAATACGCATAAGTTTCTATATGCCACAGTCGAGATGAAACTGAGTTTTGGTATAAAGCCAGGTTTACGCGAGTTTGCATTTAGATCGTCGACATTTTCTTTACAAGTCAATATCAAATAACGTCTCCATCAGCTAGCCTCGGTGGCCTTTCCTCTTTGTCCTTTAGCGATGCGCTAGGAATATTATTTCTGAGAAGGGTCTCGTCTGTCATTCTATCCTCTGACCCGTCCTTTGGCGTTGTTCATTTTAGTCGTAGTCAGGATATTAACAACTGCGTGTTCCTTTTATTCTTTATGCAAAACAGCGTAAAAGGGGTTGAAAGACACTCTACACGTCCCATCAAAGAAATTTTCTAGCATGATTGAAAAAGTTTGACAAGTAAATTTTAACATTGTGCAAAATTGATTAAAGCTTTTTCATTCCCTTTATTTGCCAAGGGTGAAAAGTTCTAACGGATCCTGCTCTTGTCGGACAAGTATCTATAGAGAGCTGCTCTACTATTCTTCGTTTGGTATATAGGTAAACCAAACAAAAAAAATAATAATTGTTATTTTTCCCTACTTTTCCAAAATTAAAAGGCAACCTTTTGTCTTAACGTCTTCCTCTAGGAGAAGACTTCTTTAGTGCGAGTGTAGGCGTAAAGAGCATAAACCACAGAAGAGGCGGATAAGCTGGTGTTGATTCCTTGAAAGAGTCGACTGTTGTCTCCCTTTTGTCTCTGAAGCAAGTTGAGCCAAGTCAGATCCGAGCGATGAAGCTGGAGGCCAAACGAACTGAAGAAAAGACGAGGAGAAGTTGTATCGAAAGGTTTGAGGACCGTTTTGTAGCCTTGCCGGAAGATATAAATCGGCATTTTATTTTCCAGCTGGTCGAGCAACTCGTTTAACGTCCTGGAAGGCACAGGAAAATCGTGGACCAGAAAGAAATACGAAAAGTGGGAAAGGGTCGAGCCCCACGGGAGGAGTAACGTGGCACACGTTATTTATTTGCATGACAATGCGAATATACGGTAGGCGCGTATTCGTACGCTATTTCAAAAGCAGGGGGGTATACAGGGGGGATACGGTGAGTGAATGACGGAACATAAGAGAGGGTGGGAAGCAGCGAGACTTACGATTAGAGTGAGTAGGAACAGAGTGGGGTGCAGGATTGAGACTAGGCTCACGGAGGTGCGTCCTAATCGTAAACGTGAGTGAGAAAGGCGTAGTAAGAATGGATCTAACCGGGGACAGGACCTTTTACGTGATATTAAAACGACTCCTCCATTAGGATACAATGGCGCAGTATCGTCGCTTGTTTCTCAACAAGAATTGTCTCTACAGCCAACTTAATAATGCCGGCTTTGAATTGTTTTGGATTTACCGTATAATACTGGCTGCTACTCAGACCACGGTGTACAGGGGATGTCTACGATTTACTCACTCCTTCTGTCTCTTCCCCTTATCCGTACATTCATCACGGTGAAATAATCTGTTTAAACGAAAAGAAAATCTTTTCTGATTTCCAAGGGCTCTGTAATAAAATTTTGTATCAAAAGACTCGGTCGAGTCTCGCGCCAAGTACAGGCAACCGGCTATACAGGGCGCAGCGCGCCGAGACTCTTTACTCGAGACAACTCCTTATACCTGTGTTTGGAACGAAATATCTTATGAACCGCTATATATGAGGAAAAGTTATTGATACATTCACTATAGGAATTGAGGGTTCTGAATTGATTGCCTAAAGTTCACCTAAAGTTTTATTAATTATTAAATGACCATTAAATCATAATCAACTACGGGAAGCAGTAGTAATGTAAAAGAGTAGTGAAAACGTTATAAGAAATTTCGAAAATACAATTAAAATGATGGGCCAGTGCTAGATCATATAATAGGCAAACATGTAGTGACTTATGTACTTGGCCTCAATAATGTGATATCAATACTTTTTATTAGAGGATTACACAGGAATACACAGCACTCCTGTACTTAGCGTAGTTTTTTACACGTAAGTGTTTTTTGGGGGATATATATATTTACAGTTAGCTCTCCCTCACCCTGTCTCTCGCAATCTCTATGTCTCGTGACCATTGGTGTTGCACACAAATTTAATAATCGTTCCTTTGTTCTGAACTGTGTTATCATATCAAGCACAACTTTTGATATGATTGAACGACAAAGAGAAGTTTATGTGTTTCCGAGATAAGATGTACGCTGTAAAAATATGTAAATGTACATTTGTTTTTCTCTTTGTTTCTTTGCTGTCGTTCGTTTTTCAAGAGATAAATTGAACCTGAGAAAACCACTTGTTTCGTCCCCTTCTCGTGATCAACGAGCCGAGTCTACGTCCTGGAAAGTCAATCCTACGCTCTCCTGGTGTTCGAAGGACTGAATAAAGGGCAGACGGAAGTGCTGGGAGCTGAATGACATCAAGAATCTAAGTAGATTCCTTCCGGTTAGTACTTTCTGGCTTTATGAAGCGTGCTTCAGGACTACCACCCCTTCGTGATTGGCTTGGTACGTAGCATCCATCTACCAGATACAGCTATAAAAATAAGACTATCGTCAATTCTCTGTGAGGGAACTAGGTAGGAAGAACGTGTTTTCTATAAGTGAAGCCGCACGTTGCGAGAGACATAATGAAAGTGAGAGTATGAAGATACTGGAGGTTAGGATGAGGTCGGGTGGGTAAATCACACTAGGTGCAGCAGGGTTCGGGTCACTGCTTGACAACCAACTACAGGCGACAGAGTGAACGGCAAGTGGATCTCATTGAGAGCTGTGCTTCCAGATAGAGAAGAGGGGTAATCCGAAAGAACGGAAGGAGAGACAGAAGGAAGGAAGCTGCTTGGAAGTAGTCATGAAGTGAAGGGATGAATGGATGAAGAACGGTACGAAGGTCAGGAGAGTACTAGGGACGGTACTTGGGGCCACTTGAGGTAGCGTTGGCTTAAGTCGAAGTAAGAGCGGCTATAAAGGGCCCTCACTTTCCACGTTACTCAACTGATACGGTGAAATTACTCCATGCTCCTGTCCCCGGCAAGGTCTCATCCAGTCTCCAAATATATTCTTAAGGAGATACCACTGTTTCCTGTATGTAGTAGTCTTCTTCTTTTCGCGAACAGAAAATGCCACTCTCAAAAATATTTCCTTCATAACATATCATCATTGAGCCGAGCCGAAAACATAAAGGTATATATAAAATAATTCAAACTGCCTTGATCACGGTAATTTTAATTAATAAACTATGATAGTCATTTTTAATATGAAATAATTGTCGTATAAAAATTCCATGAATCTTTACCGTTCAGAAACCGTAATCGATTACGTCAATTTAACACGGCAAGTATATCTATATTGGGCCATTAAAGTTATTTTCATTATGTGTATCTCAGAAACCGGGTGATTAATCTTTTGGAAACTTTGTACGCACAAGGATTTTGTACCTGCCGAGAACATAACCAAATTTCAAATCTGTTAGTTGGATCTGCTGTGATAGTCCTACCTTTTAACGAGTCTTTTGCCACACTATTTCTTCTAACGCGTTTCGTGCTGGCGATGGAATTTTTTTTTATATATCTCTCTCTTTCTCTCTATTTCTCTCGGAAAACCCTCAATTGGCACGCTTCCACTATATTCCCACAGTGTGGAGCTTTAATGATCTCACTTAGAGAATACTGCTTACACTGAACGTTCCTTTATGGCTCAATATTTTTTAACCGTATATCTTTCTATTGTATTTTGTGTATAATAATTGGAGATCCAATCGATTACTTATTTCCATACGACTTTCCTGGAACACGAATTTTAATATGATATCCTTATAACAATATGTATAGTCGGTCCATGAGTTCAACGTGTTTCTTGACAGTTCGCGTAAAATGAAATCCTTCACGAACCACGCGTAGCTTTCCATAAAATCAGGAAAATATATGTTAAAACATATAAGAAAATATATTTCAGTGCAAAACTACGCACAAAAATTCTTTGTAAAAAAAATGTTATGCAAAGCCACGCGTCATTTGCTAAAAGCTTAGGTGTTTAGGATCTGAAAAAAACACGTAGAACTCGTGAATCGACACTGTAACCAGCAACAAAAACTTTCATCAAAAAGCTAATAGACTCTTGTTAAGGAGTTTCTATAGGTATGTACTGGTCAAACGAAAGTTTATCACTAAGAGTATAAAATAGTGTGGATTAATTTTTTGTGCATAATTATAATACAAATATGAATAAAAATGAATTGCTAGATACGTTAAATATAACATGAATGAGTTTAAGGGATATGAATAAATTTGTAATTGTATGTTGTAATAAAAAAAAACATCTTAAAAGTTACAGAATATATGCGTAATTTCCAACAGTAATACATTATTGCAATATCCATTTCATGTATATAAAATTCATAAGACTAAAGTCAGAGATACTGTTTCTTTTTCACAAGACCCTGCCTAATAAGTTTTAGTTTTAATGTTAAACTACTTTGTTAAATTGATGGCAGGTGCCTTTAATTTTACTGATAATCATTATGCCCTTTAACTGCATTAATTATAAAAAAAAATTAAAATATTTATCTAATACAAAGTATAACGTTGGAATCTCTGTAAAATGGAATTTTACTTTGCCTGTTTCTAAAAAGTAAATGAACTCAAGAAACTGGCAATTGGACAACTGGATATCCACATAATATTTGCGCTGTGCCTCCAGAGCAAATATTCACGATAGTGAAAAGTTAACGTGATATCAATAGTTATACTTTGACCTGGAACTCAGTTATTGAGAAAATTATGATAAATGTATATCCCTACACTGATAACATATAGGTATACATACTATACAGTTAACCTCCCATCCAATTCCAGTGTTATGGACCGTTATCATTCTTTTTTACATATAAATAAAAAGCCATGTCAACCTCGCACTAGAGACACGTGGTTTCTCGCATCATATCTTGTGTTACCGCCAGCGATGATAAAGTAGTAGTAGGTACAAATGAAAGGCGTATATTTTTTTCCCTTTTTACATACCGTTCTTTCTATGATTTAGTCATCTCCTCTCATACACTCCTTTCTTAAAATACGTCCTTACTGCTTTCTTCCACTAACAACACGCTTTGCTACTTTCTTTCTTTTTCTTAGTGGTTCCAGACTGATTGTACTTTTGCACATTATTGCTTTATTGAACCCTCAAAAATTATAAGCATTCGCACAGCGTTTATTCTAATATTTACATTCTTTCTACAATCTATAGTCGATCCATAAATTTGATATGGTGTTTTGATAAATCGAAAGCAACAAAGTCTCTAACAAGCCACACGTGGCTCTCAATACAATTTTTCTTACAAACTATGCACAATTGCACATACATAGTTCTGCAATGAATTGTATTTTGATTTTCTATTTTAGCATATATTTCCAGAATTTGATAGAAACCCACGTACGATTTTTCAAAAATTGCATTTTTTGCGAAATGTTAAAAAAAGCACACTGAACTCGTAAATCTACTATATCACTCAAAGAGCTACTGTCTTCTCCCTATGGCCCTCAAACGCATGCCTCCCTCGTGTAGCCATTGTTTCAGCCGCTAATGCTCCATAAGAAGATTTATAATTATTCGGGATTCACCTGCAGGAATTATTAAAATGTCACAGTAAACGGGTAATGAGTCCTTGCTCTAAAGCAGTTTAGTAGATTTTATTATAAGTTTCTATGTCTATAAACCAAATAGCATACAAAAGATATCCATATAGAATACATGCGTATATCTAACGAGTCACTTCATACAATATCTACGCTAAATGAAATTCTTTCCCCAGGTAGATAGATTGAACTTTTAAAAGTTATAAAAGCCTTGTCAACGGAAGAGCGGCCTTATATACCTGGTGATATCAGTATGAACCGTTAATATCTCGTGGCTAAGTATAAAGGAAATCCTAAGGCGCATTCACTTGGAAAATTGTGCCGACAATAATGCTCAAGGATGTAATAACCCAAGTGAAGTCATGGATGGCAAAGCTGTTTGGTGAAATAGAGGATACGTATATGTACAATATAAATATATATATATACTTTTATATATACTGCGTGTATATGTATATCTAGGTCAGGGCGTTATTGAAAATTGGAAATAAAAAAATGTTCCGGAAGCTGGAAACGACATAGCCTAGACGAACGCAGCAATAACATGGGTATTGCACTATTCCACGGGCCCTGCTCTGGCTATTATGAGAGGATAGCTACGACCTGTAAGATCTCCAAAGGTCTCAAGCAAGACCAAACTCTAGGACACTGCCATCTTGCGCCCTCTCCTATACACTTCCTGGTCGCTATCGCGGACAACCTCCGAGATCCTCTTAGATGTCGTGGAGAGGATGCCTCCTTTTTTTATTATGATTCTATCCTACTCTAGCTCCTTCTACCGAAGTCTTCCTTGCTGTTTTGCACTTTTTTCTACCCTAATGGGATTGTCATTCCCGTCTTCGCGTTCCTCGATAAGAGGGAAACTTCCAGTAGCCGTATAATCTCCCCATAGCGACTATAGGAGCATCACCCTGATCGTGGATCCTTCTTCGCTGGGTTTTCCCTCTATTCTTTCTCATGTCTGCCTCCTTCATTTTTCTACTAGCCGCTGTTTTACTTTCAGCAGGCAAACAGTAGTCTCAGTCTGTGTTGACTCTGACAAGAGAGAAATGTATATAATGTCTAAAAAAAATGTGCAATGTTCGTGCCTTTTGAGAATATTAAACGTAATCGTACGGCCCGACGCCGCCGCGGAATCATGGGATAATTGGATAATGGGAATTTGTCACCTGGCAAATACCCCAAGGATTAGCTAATTGATATTCCGCGGCGCGTCTTTAACCAGCGTGATTCACAGGAGAAGAGCATTCTATTCGTATAAACAGTTGGTGTAAGAAGCGCTAGAGGGTGGGAACGAATGAATGAATAAGTAAGGTGAAGCAAGGTAAGGCAAGGTAACTGGAATGGATAAGAGACCTCTACTACCATAATATGACCCTCATTATTCTCATGCTAATTCGCAGGGTTCTTAAGTGACTCTCCGTGTCGTTAAGTCGCTGATTTCTTTTTCCAACCTTTCCCCTTCCGGCTCTTCAGATTAACACCCAGCTTTGGTCGACTAAAACGTGTAATTAGATTGGCACGAGGGACAGGGAGGCTCTCCGCTCTTCTTCCCTCCCTCTAACTCACTCACTGCCTCCATCTCGCTGCTCGCAGTGGAAGAGTACGTGAAGCTGAGGCTTGGATTTATGACGGCTATCTGGCCGGGGATAATACGAGCCGTTATAATATATTGCCCCATCATCCGTGCACGCTTACATGTGCTTTCCTGGCGTAGTGTAATTTCACCTAATCTGATTGCACCCGCTTTTACAGGAGAATTTGCTATACCCTACATACCCTACGGCGTACACTTTCTACCGGCAGTGCTCTCAATTTCTTGCACCAGTCTGCCAAAGTTTATGATGTGTTCCCTCGGGTTCAGTATTTCGCCACTGCCACCGGCGCCACCTTTGCTTTGTTCAACGGTTCGAGTTTGCTCTGTATTCAAAATTTAAAAAACAGATTCTATGCAGCCAGAAACATACGTATGTTATTCTTGGCGAATAAATAACTGACTGCATGCGTTGTCATGGTAACATTTGGTTTTTATTTTTTATATTAGCACAGTGCCATCAGGTGCTTCTATATTTTTTGTTGAGTTTTCACCTCTTACGAACTATAGATACATTCAGGTAAAAATAAAAATACATTCATTTTAAGCTTTATTCATTAGTTTATTCTTTTGCTCTTTAGCTCAAAAGTACCATGATCCTTGAGCCACTTTATACCACAAGGATTTCTCAACGGCCCGTGATAACTGGATATTTCAAGAAAAGTCAAAGCTCATGGATCTTTTAATACTGATAAACATTATCAGAGATTGGATAGGATGATACGTTGAGTTAATTACTCTGTCCAGGGCAGATACTATCTTTTATTTATTTTTTTCTCATCCGAACTACAACCGGAAGACGATAGGAGGGTAACAATGCCAACACATTCGATTCCTTTCAGTCCCGATATATACTTCACTTAAGAACGTCTTCCACATTCTCTTAGCGAAACGTGCCACTACTGGCTCATCCGGAGGTTTCTTGATTACTCGCCAGCACTTCTCCTAAGTGCTTAATCTTTAACTAGGTTCCTAAAGAATTTTCTGGAGTCTACATTAGCTAAGGGTAGGCTTTGTTTTTTGTCAAACAGTTGAGCGAATTTACCTTGGGTTAACTTTGATGTCTTCAGACAAAATGCTCCAGTGAATCCCAGAAGGAATTGCTAGTGTATCAAATCAACGAAGGTTTTTCAGAGGTAAAGGATGAAGAAGAGAAAGTAGAAAAAAGAAATTAGCTTTTTTTTAAGTAATACCCAATCCAATAAATTACCTTGAAAACTACCTCTGTACAAAGCACCGTCGGTACTGTAGAAATGACCGATACCCTCGGTGGATAATCGGTGACTAGAAACCAAAATGGCAGAATAACGTTTAAGAATGGCGAAGTGTTCTGAGAGCCACCAAAGTGGCTTCTTTCGACGCTCGCCTTTCCTACTTGATACCTACCGTATACGTAATGTCTAACCATCCGAGACTAGAAGCTCTCAGGGAAGCATCCTGGTCTGTAGGGAAGACTGAGAAATTGCGGCAGCTTCCTAAAAGTAGTTTGCCATCATGGACCAGAAGTACCTTACTGCTGTTATTGCCATCAATTATTCTCAAGGTCCTAGAGGTATTCTAACAGTTTTTCAAAAATATTCTAAACCGAATTTTAACCTTACCCTGTTGTAAAATCCAGCTGACATATTTCTCACTGTATACCGTAACGTAATTGTAAATATTATACATAACTTACTACACAAATTTTTGTATTATTTACAAACTCTGTAGAACCTTCTAGAACATTCTAAACCTCCAACACTGTAAAACATGCATCTAAATACAGACTAAGTTTTTCCACTCTGGCGGATCAGTGCCACCATTACTTAACAGTAGCAAATCGTTGACATATGGCGAAATACCAAAAACGGATTCGAGCTGCATAAAAAACACACGAGTATTTGTCAATTTTTCATACTAAAATTTTATCATAATTATACTTACTAAAATTACACACAATCGCTAAATCACTTTTTTGAAATACATTTAATAGTTCCAAAATATCTTTTTTTAGTACATGTAATAGTTCCAAAATATGTTAAATTCCAAGCAGAATTAGGAGTGTCTTACTTTTATGTATTTTCTAGCACCCTGAAATCCGTCCGTAGTACGTCGAGCATCAGAGAGGCAGACAGACAGGAATCCTGTAATATTCAGGAACAAGAATATCCTAAAGCAATGACGAATTCTACAGAGTTATACGATTCTGTTAGTGTACCCTGCATTATATTTGACCAGATAACCCATGTTCTCTTTCGTTCTCGGATGCCACTACCATTTCTCTCTCGCTTCATCGTGACTCGCAGGTTCAATTGCCCGGAAAATGTAATGCGAGCCATATGTATGTACTCGTGTATACTATATACTATATACTATACATGTGATCAGACACGTGTACAATGTAGTAGGTATACATATATTATAGACATATGGCATATACCTAACCTATGTGAAATGATCCTTTGTACACAGAAATCCTACGCGGGTGCGAAATCCAAAAGAGATAGCGTGAACAGAGATAGAAAAATAAAAGCTGTTGATGGTAAAGTCAGTTTCACTTGGAAGGACCCTTTTTTGTTAATCCTGATTTTCCTGCTAACGTTCCTTAACACCCTTCGCAGAATCCCGTAACCTTCCTGGAATTATTTAACAGTTGAATAATAAAAATGTTGTGAGACTTTTTGAATGGGGTGAGTACTATTTTATTTTCCATTGATTGATTAACACTGCCGTGGACAGTGCTATGTAAATAACGTATCTCTTTTTATTCTTACAGGAATGCCGGAAGAAAAGGTTACAGGCAACGGGCGGTTCCGGTCTCGCTGCAAAACCTGTATTTTAAACAGAACTTGCTGCCTTCTATATATTTATATATGGATATATATATATATATATATATATATATATATATATATATATATGTGAAATA
>NW_014333498.1:164954-298772 GCF_000341935.2 Cephus cinctus
TATTTATATATATATATATATATATATATATATATATATATATATATATATATATATATATATATGTATCACTTGGATGTTCCTGAATACTCGTGGATGCTTGGAACGACAGTGTTTTTATTCTTAGAGCATTGAAGATTGATAAAGCCAGTTGATTAAAAGCCGGAGTTTCGATTCTCTCTGTAAGATAAACTTTGCTTACTTGCTACTTTGATTAAAGAACAATGTCGTTAGAGTGTTTTGTCTCTATTTAAAGTTGACTTTCTTAATGGTCATGGAAGGTTTTGTAAATTGTTGAACATAGTATTGAATGGGTAGGACGGCATTTATTTAATTATATAAAAATGAAAGGTTAAAAAAGAGAAACGTCCCAGACTCATTACTGGTATTTTTAATTCAGGCACGTGCTCCAATTACATTTGCGCCATCTACTTTATCGTGCAGTCTATTAAAATTCTTTCCTTTTACGCATATCGCTTTTTAAGTGTGAAATATAAAATATATGTATCTAATATTATATTACTTCGTGTCGAAGCTTCCCATAGAAACTATAAAGCTTTATTACTGTAAAACCGATATCGAGCGGCTAATCTCATTCACGCTTCAAGTCATTCGTCCTGTAACGATTTTATATAATTCAACAAAATACCGGGTTTTATTTCAATTCATGGATTCGTGAGTCTCACGACACTCTCGTTACGTTCATTCCGCATAATTTAGGCCGTCTCGAATTTCTCTGCAGCAAATTATATAATTCTACCGCGACACCAACACTGGAACTCTACAGGATCTTCCAAGAAGCGCAAACCGGTGACCAGCTACCAATGAGTTCCTAAAAATATTAGAAAGTGGAATTTTTTTCTTAAACACGTCGGTGCCTTTGATAGATATAGTAATAACATAAACGTACCGTGCTTAAAAAATCCTGTTAAACTGAATAGAAACCGATTGATATCCAATTCAATTACAATCGTATTCAATCAGGGCAATCGGATGTATTTGTATTCCGATTGAAAATTATTCGGAATAGGTTATCGCGTCCAATATGACTTTATCAGTGATTACGCCATATAAGTAATAAATTTTTTATTTGGGTCAATGGGAATCTCGTTCGTTATCAGTAGCAAATATCTATAAGATTTGGTAAGAAATTTCTGATGCATAAATCTAATTCCTTCCGACTAACTATTTTTTCAATCGGTTTTAATATATTATTTCAAGCAGGGTGAAATTTTGGTGGAATCAAAAAGAAATTTTGAGAACGAGCTAGTAAAACCAGCAAAAAATTCATAGACAATAAAATAATGGGAGAGTATCACGGGGACGGGTAAATTAAAGAGTATTTATACAGAGTGGTCCAAAGCGGCTGTCTCGCTAGTGATTGATGCTACAGAGATTTGCATGGGCTCCACCCAATGGCACATTTACATACCGGCCCTGGAAAATACGTGCTTAATGCGCTCGACAGAGAGAGGCCCACCGTGCACACAATGCTCGACGGCCCTGACTTGCTTGCTTTCGGTGCGTGCTATTAATCAGGGATGAAACTTTTAAATAGGATACTGTGCTGTCCTCATACCGGGTCTCGCTAAGATTACTAAGATTGTTACGGTATATTCTATTGTGTATTTTTTCATTTATAATCCCCCATTTTTTAACAAGTTTCTCTGCCCGTCTGAAATATCTAAGAACAACCAGGAAGACACGAAACCAGAAATGAGTTCTCTTTTTGAACCCTAGCCACTTGAAAGGAAAAAGGAGAAAATAAAAGTTGGTTTGAGAAAAAGGAAGTATCGTTGAGTGATATCAGAAAAGCGCCCGAAGGGATTCGCGTACGATAAGAAAGGGCAATCGTGCACTTGTCAAGTTTTCCTCCAGGATGACCAGCTATATGGCTGAAGAACAGACATCGCCATTAGGAGTTCAATCATTTGGGTCTTTCAACTAGGGAGTTCAGAATGGATTTACAGCATTTATGTGTGAATATATGTATACGTAGCTATGTATACAGGGTGACCCAACTAAATTTTGTCAGACAATATTTAAGTTTATATTCGAAAATACGTGAACGGTACTCAATAACAGTGTTGAATGGTATAAAGTGAAGAATATGATCAAATTTTCATATTTTTTTTAAACATTGTCAAGGTTATCTATTTTTAAACGCTTTGCTGGTTGTGTAGTATTTATGTAAAAAAATGAATTGGTTTCACTATATTTTTGATTTTGATACCTCTTATTGAGTTAGAAGGAAGCTAAAGAAATAAATCTTTTTTAGTTTTATTTTATTTTTTATATTTAAAGTGTAAAGTCATGTAAAGAAATTTAGATGGGACACTGTATAGATATATGCAGGGTTATTCAGTACAAACGCACCACCTGAAGCGCGCTCATTTGAGTCCTATAGTAAAACCTGTATACAGGTGGTGCGTTTGGGCTGAATAACCTGGTATGCATATTATAGACAACTAATCGACTTTAACATATATGAGACTCATCTGTTAAATATTATCCGATCATTTAGGTTAAACACTATTTATCTCCGTATAAGCTATGTGATAACGGTTTAGCAATTTATTTTTGTAATTTAGCGCAATTAGCAAGAATTAAGCAATTTACCTTGCTATTAATTTTAATATCAGTAATCTCGGAACGGTTTTAAATATCACGATTCTCCAATAAATCGTTTCATTTCTTATTTCTCAAGACTTTTGAATATTTAATGTACTTTTAGAATACAATAGAAATGTTACGAGAACAAACTTTATAAATATTAATCATTAAAAATGGGGATTAAAGCAAATGATTTTTTGCCCATCTTCTTACATTCATCGATGGCAATATTGGGGAGATATAGCAAAATGCAATCTTTTTTTGAAGTTTGTAAAAAAATTTAAAGAAATTTTTCGTATTCGCTGAGAATATAGTAAATATTTTCTAATTCATTAAAAAAACTTAAATCAGTCGCTTTACAAAGGTACATTAAAACCTACACCTGTAACATAATGTAGCATAGACTAAAATATTGCTAAATGATACTACATCAAAAGAAATTATACTGTAACAACTGGCAAATTTGATCGGTGAGTTTAAGTTTGAGAGCCCTATATTATACACATTGCGTATTCAGAATGTAAATTCTTCTAGCCAATAATCGGCAGAACAAAATATTCCTGGACGATTCGCGGAAACCTGCACGAAAACGGAATAGAAAATTCACGAATTTCCACATAGGAAACGAGAAAGTTTCTTCTTTTCCTTTTTGCTTTAATACTTTGGAATAATAAAAAATGGAGTTTCCTCTCGTACGGCTGTTTCATTCGCTTTTCACACCTAGTGCGAAATTTTATTTTAGTGTCCAGAAACTCCGTCAGCACGTCTTTTGATCCAGTCCTATCACCTTTTGAGAGTCCTACCACTCCTTGGCGGTTTAATTAAAGCGATTCAGCAAGATTCTGGGAGAAACCTTGATTTCACAGATGACTGAATAACAGTACAGCTGGGAGAATCAGCTACTCCCACGTCCTTTACTGAGGATAGACATGGCTGTCAAAATAGTGTACTCCGTGATACTATACGCACATGAATTCAGGGTAAATTTATTAAATATACTTAATAATTAATTAATAATTTACTTTCTAAAGTTTTTTTGATACAGTTAAAAATTACTTGTACAAAATTGAAAAAGCTATTGAATGTTGAGTTTGTACAGAGAACAAATATCTTTCATGTATAACGTTTCCCATTAAAATGCAAAATTCTTATGAAGATGCCTGTATCAGCGGGACCTAAATTAAGGGAAGCCCCAAAAGTTGACTACCTAAAAGCGTTGAACTTATAATATATAATAAGTCCTGAATACACAGCACTATCTGTGAAATTATTTGCCACAGGGACAACTGTAAAGTTAGCAACGTCTACATGACTTCCAAAAGGGACAAACTAATATAAATTTCCATTGAAAATGGACTCGGTCGATGAATAGTTATTAAACACATTCATATGTATCACGGGCTATGTCAAGGATCGAGAGTGTCCACGTATAATTTTATGCCTCATTAATATTAATATTCGTAGAATAGCCAGAGGGAAATATGTAAGGAGAGCTGTTAGCATTTTAAGATATTTCAAGTCACTACCAAAAATCCTATAAAAATCCTTGTGCCCTTAAATATTTACAATCGTTCTAAGACCCGTCATTGTCGAGTTAAATTTATCCATATTTTCTTTTCTTTCCAGGTCGTAACAGAGAAAAGTACTTGTAGTGCGATCTTCGTCCTGAAAGGATTATCGAGAAGGTGGAGTGCATTCAGGCGCCATTAGATGTTGCGTACGCGTAACAGAATTTGCTAGAACGAGAAGAAAAGTAGTAAAGGGGACAAGAAGATGGATAAAAGAAGATTCATAGAGTCTAGAATGTGAGGATGGCAGAGAATAAGGTTAAGGGAGGCAAGGAGCCAGGTGCTGAAAGAGGATGAGTAACGTGTGTATTGTCTCTATGTAAGATAGGATAAGTGCATCGGCCCGTAAAAGAAGTGCAATCGACAGAACCAGAAGATAAGGTTTACCTCTTGCGGAGAAGACATCCTGAAACGAGAGCATGTATCCTTCCCAGGTGTATTGGTGTAATACGTCAGTGCACTGAGACAATCTCCTTAGGCGGATGAAAAATCATCCCTGCGCCGTTCTTCTTTCGTCAAAGGAAGAAACGAGGGGATTGAGGAAAGCGAAAAGCGAGAAGAAAGGATAAAAAAGGAGAAAAAAAGAAGGAGGATAGAAAGTCAAGAGCAGAAAGCGGTAGAGAGAGAGAGAGAGAGAGAGAGAGAGAGAGAGAGAGAGAGAGAGAGAGAATGACAAAGCTATAGCAGGATGAGGATACCCTTTCGCCCCCTTTCGAATAATCCAAAAATGCCAAAAACTCCTTTTACCTCGGGCCTAAATAAACCAGAAAGAACGTCAGTGCGTCCTTGAAGGGCCCAGCTCCTTTGAAAATGATTGGTCTTAGTCTGCAGAAATTGCCCGAGTAATCCACTGCCAACCATCCTTAGTCTAGTGGGAAATCCGCTTTTCAAATACATTTTGCTAATTTAATGCGACGCACATTCCGCGTGCACTTTTTATTGATTTTTATTAGTACTTTTTTTTCCCCAAAAGGCCACGACGATATACTGGTTTTTATTTTCCATTCATAGGATGGATTGAAATGAGCATAATCTTTTAGCCAGAGGCCAGGATTGAGCGATCCTCTCTCATCAGGGTGCCAGGGAGGCTTCCATGCATCGTGGAAGTAGGTACTAGGGGGATGAAATATTAAATGGCATATCCGGGGTGTGGATGTGTAAGGTGCCTCGTGTGTGACTCAACCCTTAACGCTTCCACACAACTGCCATCCCTCGTTCCACATCCAAAGAGCTGCCGATTCTCGAGCAATATCCCATATACTCGGTATATTTATAAGGATCCTCTATCAGCTCTTTCAATTCTTGAAGCAATCACATTCCCCTCGAACAGCATCCCCACAGTCACCCTCAGAAACAATCCCAGGAACACGACCATCAGCCATAATGGTACACGTTCATTTCACCAAAAAAGAAAGGACGCCTTACTATCGCCTGTCTTGGGAGAGAATTTTCCCCCCGCGTTCCAAACCACTTTTCTTGCGCTCAGGACTGGCAATGGCAGAGGAAGAAGACTCTAACGTCCTTAATACTATGCTCGAACACGTTCGAGGAAATTCCCACTCTCTTCCAGATCCTACAGATAAAAGCAAATCGCGAGATTTTTATTCAGCGTTATAAGCACGTCTGGATAACTCGAACGGAATGGGAATAAAAATGACTAGAATGCATCCAGGATTGCCAATCCATTTCTACCAGGGAGTCAAGTTTTTCCTCAAGTCAAGGTCTGAGGTCTAAAGAAAGAGACGTGAGATAAGATTCTAGACTTGCAAGATCTGAAATCCGTTCTAAATGGATGTTGCACCCTCATGGAATCTCAATACCGATTCGATAAACGATCCTGGCGTTGCTCCGACTTATGCGGGATTAGAGGAATTGTCCATTGCGTGAACGAGGCGCACTCGAGTCCACGTAGTGTAGGTATGCACGAATGAGTTCCTGCATCCCGGTGCTTTCTGAAACGGTGCCAAATCTCATAAGCTCAACCGTATGCGCGATGTGGCTGTAAACGACTGAGGCTTTTCTATGCGAATCACAGCTCGAATGGGATCGAAGGCTTTCAACTAAGTAAGTAAACGACACGGTCTTCTGGCACCCAGTCAAATCCTTGAGATTCCCAAAAGAATGCCTTCGTGTTCCTAGAGGATCCTCTTGGCTCCTCCTCGCAACTTAATATACCCCTTTCACCTCTACGATAATTAGACAATCGTACTTGGCCCTATTTATATTTACATATACAATATATAGGTATAAAATATGATATATGTATATACACGCGAAAAACAACTACATCATAATGTATACTGTGATTAATTTTTGAGTTTCAGGAGTTTTCCAAAATTTAATTAAAGTTTTACGTGCTTATTACACGAAACAGGATACCTGAACCTGATACTATAAAGATGATGATCATCGCATGGATGCTGCTGTGATTGTACGAAGGTCTGACTGTAACAGACCATCCAATGTAATATGCATGTCCTTCCGATGCTGATATGAATATTAATGCCTTCTATGAATAGGGCGCAGAAAGATGGTTGAATTATGAGAAAAGACAAGATAGATTAACCGATGAAATATATCGATGCAAGGGTAGATAATTTCGTCGGAAGACTCGATAAAATACTTTCTTAAAATTTCACGTATTTTAAGATGGCAACAAACTCCAAAAGGACGTTCTTAATATCTATTTAATTCATGCGTCTACCTACTTTTTTACCGGTTCCTAATTTCATAATACTATGTTATTGACGTCATATATTTCCTTTCCACGGCTGAAAAACGATAATAAATGTAAAACGTTTAGGCGTCCTAGGCGAATCGATCCCATGAAAGATTCAATGGCGAGAACGATTAGTGGAACGGGACTGTCAGAATCGTGTGCCTCTATTCGTTCATCCGTATGTCTGTCTGCGTATCCGTTTGCCAGTCTGGTTGGTCGATGCCTTCACGAGAAGCAATAATAATGAAACCGATTACCGAGCAAGGATTCAATTTTGCTAGACGGGCCTCTAGCGAACGTTTCTTGTGGGTTGCCTGAGGTGAGTCTAGGGCTTCGCATTTGAGGCTCGTGAGCAGGTCGGAAGGTGGACGAGAGAGCTGAGAGGGCTGGTACATATTACTATCGGGAATGATAGAAACGAAGAGGGGTAGAAGGAAGCGTTACCGATGTTCTCACAATTTCTTTTGGTTCCCAGGTACCACCACCTCTGCTGGCATTGCTGCTGCCACCACCACCGCGATCACCACCACTATCGCCATCGACGCTTCTATTCCTACTGCCCCCACCATCCCCGTTAGCAGTTAGAACGGGGCCATTTATTAGGAGCTTTATTTGCGCAGACCGTCATTTTTCGATGGTAAATCATTCTCGATCCAGTGGCCCTGACTGAGACACCTGTCTCTGCCAAGAAAAAGGTAGGGAACACGGAGAACGAAAAAATAATAAAGGTTTCTCGTATCGTCGCTTTATTATTTTCATTGGATAAGTGATGCCGTAGTGCGTCGCTGGATCGCGGAATTCGGAAGTAGGTATTTTTGATCGTTCCTCCTTTAGAGAAATGAGAATATAAAGTGGAGCTACTGAATGCGGAATGCCCAAGAAGCAAGGACAATTTTTTTCGGTAAGAGGATAATGGCATGGCCGATATTAAAACTCTACGCAAATATCTTCTTTCCGCGGTAAGATGGAACTCTCAAGTGGCATAAATGTTATACAATCTCTCAACGCATTGTGAAAGAACGGGGTTAGGAGACCCACTTTTTCTTCGTCCATTAGTTCTGACTTTCTTCAAGTTGTTTCTTTTTTATTTGTTCCCTGCCAAAAAAAAGAAAAGAAAAAAAAACACTTCAAACTCCACTCCAGTGTCACCTCGCACTTTATTTTTATCTTATCTAACATATTAATTAGCACGACGTTAGAATAATATCGCGATACTTTAAAGGCGCGATGCTATGCTGAAAGGACTGGATGGACCCCTTTATAATGTAAGGGTAGGAAGTGTGTAGCAAGATAACGCTGTTCTCGAGTCCTCTTCTATTCTTTTATTCTCTTATTCTTATTGTCTCTTATTCTTCTCTGTCCTTAGGCATGTTAGGGGATCTTATCGAAACAGCAACAGCTCGCAATCCTGATTACGTCTGCGAGACGGGGAAATCCTCTTGAAATTTCTTTGCGTTGCCAGCAGATACCTAAGATAACGATACTGTTGGGAGTTTGAAAATATTACAAGGTACTTCGGAGCTGAGTAAATTTAAAGAAATTATAATAAAAACGAATTCTTAATACTGTATTATCCCTGTAACGCATATTACTTTGTGAATTCAATATTACAGAAATACATGGAATCTGTGTACTGTCTGAAAGTAGTTCATCCAAAGGGTGGTGTAATGATACTGTGCCATCACAGCTAGAGGTACTGATGCTCCTCAATTATTCAGGAAACTAAGTCTCAAACTAGAATGAACCATGTCATTTATTCCAACTAATTTTGTAAACTTATAAGTTTCTTATTCTTACCATTCTCATATACGGCATTTGCTACCACGTATACTTTAACTTGGAGTTTCTCTTTTGCTTCTTCCTCTTCCTATGTATTTTACAGGCATTCAACCTCTATCCTAGGGAAAATGCGTTATGCTATTATTGCCTAAGTATTCAGACAGTATAACTCTCCAACCAGCACACCTTGCACAAGAAATTTCTCCCTACCTCGTATAAAGAGAAAATATCTTTCTTTCCGGATTATAAAATTTGCAAAATATTTTTCATTCTGCTCGTTGAAAACTGATCGGTTTAACCAGACAAATCCGCTTCTGTACTTAAACTGATGTACTCTCGATACCATTGTATTTCAATGATTTACTTACTTTTCTTTCTTTTTTCCCCCTTAGCTTACTTTCATTTAATTAAGATTCTAACGATTGACATCTCATGCTTCCAGAATTCCGCCGGAATTATTCATGAAGAAATCGGACGTATATGAGGTATTCTTTTACAAATCGAACACTTTTTTCGACTGTAGAATTTAGATTCTCATGAAAATTTTTTTACAGCTTCTATTCAAGAAATAATGTGACACCTGTATCACGATTTTTGAGAGAAAATTTTTTTTTGATAGGTATATTTATTTTTAATTTTAATGATAATCGAAGAAATGATAATTACTCATGTATATAAAATTCATTATTTCTGGTTTTACTCATTCAATCGATTTCGTTTTTTTTTTAATTCCTTACCGTGTTATGTTAGCTCTTTAATGAATATGTAAATGATCTTCATTCTGTTATTTAAAAAAGTTATTAACAATTTTATTGTTTAAACAATTATTTTACATTTGCCCCCTCAATGAATAACATTTAAAAAAATACTATCGTGTGCAGTATGTTTTAATCTAAAAAACCCACACTTAAGAAATGTGGAGACTTTATTAGATCCGAAAATATTAAATATTTTCTAGTGCGCGGCGTGCGCGTCGCGCGTGGATCATAGCTTGACGTGCTAAAACGTCTCTGAGTAAAGAAAGAAACGAAATAATATTTAATATTTTCCAATCTACTAAAGTCTCCATTGTTTTTAAATGTGCGTTTATTAGATTGAGATATAGCACACACAACAGTATTTTTTGAAATATTATTCATTGAGGGGGCAAAGGTGAAAAAATTGTTTAAACAATGTAAGTGCTAATAAATATTTTAATTAAAAAAATAAAGGTCATGTAAATATTCAATAAAAATCTACCATAACAATGTGAACAATGAAAAAAAAGACGGAATCGATTGAGTAGGTTAAACCAGAGATATTGAATTTTGTATTTAGGAAAGTGTAGCATTTTCTCGAATTTTATTGAAATTTCTGTTTAATATAGTTAATTGAAAAAAATTTTTTCACCAAAATCCCGATATAGGTGTCGGCTAATTTGATGAGGAGATGTTATTAAAAAAAATTCAGAGCATTTAAAAATTCGAAAACTTTTTTTTTTACAAATCCGTACGATTTATAAAAGAATGCCTCATATACGACATGAAATTATATTGGAATACAATACTTTTACAAATGAGTGAAATTTGGCCAAAGGACAGATCTTGGGGTCGAACGAAATCCATTCTTTATGGGACATACGCAGACGTCCAGATGGCTGGGTTAATCGTCATTACGACTCTGGAATATTTTTCTATCCGTGACGCACGGGGAGGTGTATATGAGGTGACGAAGATTTTCAGTGCGACCACATCAAGCTTAATAATCATTCACAAGGCATGCAGAATCCTCTTAATCCTACATTGACGCTTTATCCCGAATAAATTTATTCGTCAACCATCTTTCGCGATTTAAGGATACGGTACAATATAATAATATATGGCTGCATACAATTCCTACAGGGTCTTCATTTTATGTGGAATCGGAAAATCCTTACAGAAATCTATTTTTCCGTGCGTGAAATGTGGATCTCTACCTCTCTCGAATCTGCCTCCTCAGATCCCAAAAAATATTACGGAAAACAGCCCGCTTCTACAAATATATATTTATGCTCTATGCAATAGCGCCGACCATCACTGTCATTTGTTTTTCATTATCACCGATGCAGTATCTCATCGAGCAACGAGCTATGAATGTATCCGAGAAAAATATAAATTATACGTTCCCGTACGGGGCTCAGGTAATATTTCGTTTCGTATGTTGCGCACCATTGACAAAAGTTTTATTCATATTTCATTTAATAATTCTCACTTTTCTTCTTCAGTTCCCCTGGATAAACATGAACGACTCGTTAAATTACTCTTTGTGTTATTTCGCTTCGAGCGGGGTCAGTGTTGCAGTTGTACTGTACGAAATGAGTGTTGACAGCTTTTACATGCTCTACATAAGCCAGATTTGCGAACAGTTCAAGCTGTTGGATCGCAAGCTCAAGGAGCTCGTTTTCTTCGGTTCCTTTGATGAAAACGTCAATCGGAGGTCGAGACTTTGCGACTGCATTGAAAAGCACCTCAAACTCATACGGTAGTAATTCCAATTTCAATGAATAACAAATGACAACGACTAGTACGGTATAACACTTGAATTACATAATAGGTATAATTGTCTTTAAAAGTTTGTCTCTATTTGTTTCTAGAATGTGTGAGTCGATGAAAAAACTTTACTCTCTGATAATCCTAATATTCTGCGCATTCACGACATTCTCCCTGTGCACGGTGATATCTCAGATAGTGATAGTGAGTTCAATTAATTAAAATATTACAAATCAATGGTGCTTCAAGTAACAATGTTTATCTATGCTGGATTATCTGGTTTTAAATTTACAAAGGCAACCGAACACAGTCGATACGACTTTCGTTCGACAATCATCCGCCGGCTTGAGAAGTTTCTTGTCCTAGGACACACCACTCCTCTGTAGTTATCTCTCTGAACTGTTAATTAAGCCTTCTATCTATTTTTGTTTCATCCATTTTCTCCTTCTCTTTATCAAACGATCTGCAGCAAGCAGAATACAGTACGTAAATCCTATCATCTACAAGACCTAGCTAATTAAGCCTCCTGCTAAAATGCTGTAAGACATTCTTCCTCAAAAATCCATAGTACTGTCACTGCTCAAAGCTGCTCTTGACAATAAGAATATTGGAGATCGACGAATAAACGTATTCCTTGAAATTCAAATAAGATTAAAATAACAGAACAAACAAAAATCGTGAGTATCGTGAATCTACAGTATCAAAAAATGCTTCGAAGGGAATCAAGCTAAGTGTAATCCATGATTTTATTTCAGATGAATATCAAGAGCAATCCCGTCCTCCATACTTCGTATCTCATATTTGAGTGCAGTGAAATCTTTATGTTCTGCTGATTTGGACAGCAAATGACCGACCAAGTGAGAATACCGAATTATTATTCGATTCAATTTTCACGAGGCGTCTAAGAAATTTCTTTCAAGGCCAGATTCATCTCGGATGCCGTTTACCATAGCCAATGGTACGATGCCAGTCAACGGGAGAAACAATCATTGCGATTGACAATGCGACGAGCGCAGAGGCCTTTGTCTGTTACAGCTTCTGGATTTGCCGTTGTTTCCCTTGAATTGTGTACTACAGTGAGTAAACAAGTACGAGGAGAAAATACAAGTAAATTTCTACGTGTTTCCTCTACTTCCAGATATTCAGTACTTCTCTTTCGTACTTTACGCTTTTACGCAAAGTATACTACAGGTAGAGATTACTGCATGATATAGTATGTGCTACGCTATACTGTATCGTATTACTAAACTTTGTAGTAACTGTGCACCGCAGTAACGTGAGTTACCATTACTTCGCATACGATATACTATAAGTAAGTAGGTATGGGACGCTGCTTAGAAATAAAGAGTGTTGCAATAAATAAAGGATTATTACGAGTGCAAACTTTATTAAACAATTTTTTTTCTTTTGCACTTCACTGCTGCTACAAATAATAACAATATTAATGCGGTGTCCGTTAAAAGCAAGCGGTCATCGTAAACAGATTGCGTATCTGGAGTATCAAGATCTGGAATACAAGCGTGGAGTCTATGCCGCGGAACAGCTCGTGGGCAGGGACATCCTAACACTCTTGTTGTGTGATTTCTGGCTGAAGTCAGGATTGGCTCCCATCTTAATACGTTTGACAATGCTCCTGGCGTGCTCGTTGTCACTGACGCAATGCATCTGAACGGTCTTCTCGTGTTGCGTGTTAGGCTTACAAGAGGATGAGCACGTTGGCATCGGTTTCAGGGAGAAGCAGATTTCTCCGTTTTCTTGGGTGATCTTAGTCTGGAAGATGGTGCAGCTGCTCTGGCTCTTGTTCTTCTTCTCGGATCGGACGTGATTCTTCTTCCAGAGGTTGTTCTGTTTGGAAGGACGACCTGCCTCGCGGTTGCTGACCACATTTCCGTACTGAACGTCCTGTTTGTAACATTCAGCCTGGTTTGCTTTGCGTGCGTTCTCCTTTGCGGGTCCCTGGCACTCGTTTTGGGTGATGGCATATGTAGCTGCAAACTGGGATGGATTCTTCAGGATGCAGTTCTTGGGAGTCGTGAAGTCGGTCTGAGGTTCCCCGGTGAAAGTACCGCAGAGACCACGTACGTCGTCTTTGTATTCATGGCCCAAGGACAGTTTGGCTCTGGAACCGTCGTACTGGAGTTTGTAGGAGCTCCTGCCAGCTGATTCAATCGTTAGACTCTTGTCAGAACGCAGGTACACTTCAAACTGTATTTCATCCTCATTCTCGTGCCTGTAGATCTCGTTCTGGGAAAGGTTTATTTCACGTCCATTGATTTTCACATTAGGAGAACTGCTACCGGGTGTCATAAGAACGACAGTATCGTCCACCACCATTTGACATTCCTTCTGCTTCTTATTGTCGCTAACGTCACGGCAGACTACGCTCACATCTTCGGACCTGTCATTGTCATTGTCATTGTCATTGTCATTGTCATTGTCGTCGTCGTCGTTGTCGACGGTCACTGCTACAACGTGCCAGCAATTTCCCAACTCAATGGGATACGTCTTGTTGTCGAAGGTCGTAACCATATTCTCATCCAGAGAACAAGTAGCTGTCAAAGAGAAGAAATTAGGACGTTAATTAAATCTTCCCATTAATCTAATGCTTATTAATTCTTCGATTTACTAGAAATACTCACGATTCCACTGGCCAGCAAGAGCTTTTCTTCCAAAACGATCAGCAACGGTCCTATCGGGTTCCGTAACGATGATTGACCTGGTCCAAGAGTTTACAGGGACATTAGTAACATTAGCATCCATGTTTGGTGCATTTACGCTGACATTCAGACGCTTCAAATCCGGTGAAAACTCAAATTCTACGTCGATCTTTCCATCCTTTTGATCTTGAGGATCGATCATGTTCTCATAGGCATAGTTGTAACCAAGATATCTGGCAATACCGTAAGCTTGCCAGGTCATGTTCTTGACTGCGTTGGGAATGTTATTGAATTCGACGGATAACCAGCCCTTGTCAAGGCTGTGGGCACGATGGGTCATGTTACGACAGGCCGGAAGTATGTTGTTGCCTTCCTCCATCTGCTTCTCGCACTCTTTGGCCAATGGTCTGTTCTGCAGGTACTGTCTGCGTTCATTGCTCTGCTTCAGTTTACCCTGGATGTTAATGTGGGCGCCAGATTTGCAGCTCTCGCCAAACTTCAATTCCACTTGGTATTTACTGGTAGGATCAGCTTTAAGAGCCTTAGCGAAGTTCATACTGGGAACGTCTGGATTCTGAGCCTCGGCTTCCACGCAGACCTCAAAGTTCTTCTGTTGTGCAGGATTCTGGTGATAGTAGAACAGTGCTCTGCTTATATCATCGACTGGACTGCTAGCCCAGGCAACGGTGGCTGCGTACTGTGCGCTGTCCTCTCCTTGGAATTCTGCACCGATGTCCATGACTGAAGCGGAAGCGTCCTTAATGCCTTCAATAGCTAAATTTAGGAACTCAGCCTGACGAGAGTTGCTGTCAGGTTCGTTTGAGGTTGGTTCTGGCGCATTAGCGTTAAGGCCTTCCTCCTGGCTACGATCACCGCGTCTACCTGAAGGATGTCTGTACGAAGATGACCGGTCTCCACCCATGCCTTTGGTGGCGTTCGAATAGGATGCAGTAAGTACCAAAACATTATTTTTAGATTGTCTGGAGTCATAGATCATATTGTAGATGTTATGTTGAATCGTTTCCTGGGACATTGGGAACACTGCTGGTGAAATAGCATCATGAGGCTGCATCATCTGTGCCAACCATGCGAAAGGTAACTGATTCACATCATTGTCGAATTTCGACTGAATCCTGAATGCCATTCCTGTAGACAACTTTCCCATTGTGAACTCATTCTCATGTAGGTTTTCAGATATGATCCTGCGTGCATTCGTGCCTTGGGCAATTGGTTTCAGATCTAGGATGTTGTCAACTGCAGTGTAGGGCCAGGTACTGTAGTGGAATAGATTGTAATCCTTATTGTTTTGCATTGGCTGAAGTTTTACTCGCACGTGAGCATTTTCCAAGTCCAAGTCGACCTTAGCCTTGATTGGCAGATTCACTTGCAGGTTCTTATCGACACCAGCGACGTGATAGACACGATCTTGTGGATTAACGAATCCAATCTGTGCCTGCATCTTTGTTGAGTAGACAAAACGAACCTCGGCGCTAGCGTTTATGGTACGAGGAATATTGATTTGATTACCAGAACTTAATTCTGGATAAGTTTTTGCCTTTGCTTCGCCACCGACCTGAAGCAGCGATGGTGTCCTCAGGACGTAGACAAAAGGTAATCCCGCTGCAGTGGGGAAGCTAACAGTAACTTCTACTCCGCTGTACAATTTAGTGTAGTTGAAGTTCTGTCCTTGCTTCCAAGCTGCTGCTGCTTTCTTTGCCATTTTTGGTAACTGTTCGATAGTCTGATTGTCAAAGGCCACGAATCTGTTCGATTGCAGCATGCTGATGAGAACGTTGCCTTCCAGCTCGCCATTATTGTCGGTCTGGATCTTCAAAGTCTCGGCAATCCATGCTGGACTGAATTTCGTCGATTTTCCTTTGCCTTGTTCGCGTCTCGAGTTATTGTCGTCATCGTCATCGTCGAACTGATCAGAGAGAACGTCCAAGAGATCATCTACACTGGATACCATAGCACCAAACTCTAGAGCTGGCATTTCAAAGCCACCCTTGTTGCGATTCAGACTAGCAAACAAAGCCTGGGGTACAATACTGTCTTCGCTGCCAATGTAACTAACAGCCATCTTGTATGCCAAATTCATTTCCTGGATGGCGTAATCACGAAGGTATTTCTTCGAGTATTGCATTCCGAAGGTCTTTGGGTTAAGAAGATCTTTAGCTGCTCTTGCATTGTGAGCCCTGAAATAAATTTACAGTAAGACAATGGTAGATCCAAGATACACCTAAAATAGATCAAAATCAAGTAGCCATGTAAAATTATTTATAATTCTGATTACTTACAGTTCAGTTTGGCTGTAAGTTTCCAATTCGGCAGCGGATTCAATGGCAGATTTGACAGCAGCATTGACTTGGTCACACGTGTCATCATTGGTGAATTCCGCCATCCTTTGCAGCATACTTGCTGGGGGGTTAGTCCTCATAAGCTGGAAGACAGCTGCAGAACGTACTTGATGAGTCTCTCCGGTATTCTGATAAATCTTGTAGAGTACGGAACGGGCCACCTTCGGGTAGAGCTTGGCAAGTTTATCCATGGAAACGACCATCATCATTCTCTGGAAATCGGAAACTGGGTGCTCTCCTTCGAGGTAAGGTTCCAGAACCGCGAGCATCTGAGGGTGTCCCATATTGCCAAGAGCACGAATATAAGTCTGGATCTTAGGACTGTCGGCTTGCTCAATGGCGTTCTTCAGTTGCTTGGCGATATACGGTATCCATTCCTTAGTCACGGCTTGATTATTTTTTGGTGACAATCTGCCAAAGCTGTCAACGGGATAGTGACTCTCAGCGGTATTGTTATTGATTTGAGCCTTGCGTACAAGGTTAGTAAATGCCAAAATTGCTGTGGTATTCAAGTATGCCTGTTTGGTGACTTCTGGCTTTGTTGCGATTGAAAAGAAAGCCTTCAAGTATTCTGCAGTGGGGTGTCTAGCTGTGCTGGGAAGAACTGCTAGGAGTTCGGCAGCTTCCTCACCCTGGACCTTCTTGCTTGCTATCCAGGATTTTATGTTCACCAGAGCTGGACCTGTTCCAGCTTGAGCTACTGCATCTCTGAATGCAATCCAGGATGAAGCCTTTGCAGATTGACTTGAGCTGCTGCTGGAGCTCTGAGACACGGGTGCGTAAAGTGCCTGTGCAGCCTGTTCGATTTCTTTAGCGTTCATTGTCCTGATCAGCGAAGCCAACATAGAGAACTTGTCCAGAGTTAGCTCCTTAGGGATGGCACTTGGTTTCTGAAGTTCCTGGCCAATTTGTGCAGCTATTTTCTGCGAGGCTTGGACTGGATTTTTTTCATTTGACTGCCATATGGAACTGCCACGGTTGCCGATGAACATGGGAAGCAAGGGGTTCTCAGGAGCATCTTCTAAAGTTGGGCTTGGTTGGTGATAGTCTTCTTCGCTACTCGAGCTGCTTGAGCTACTGCTAGAACTGGAGTCGGCGTTGTGTTTACTGCGGTCATTGGCAGATCTGGGTTTTCTACCATGAGAATGAGTCTGCTCCTCGGAGGAGGAAGAAGAGGAAGAGGACGAAGAAGATGAGCTTGAGGAACTTGAACTGGAACTATCTTCGTGCGGACGTCTTTCGCGGTTACTTTCAAAAGGGTTGTTGTATCCATAAACCAAGTTACCAGTGCGTTCAGGATTCGACAAGGATGGTGGACTTCCGGAAGCTGGTGAAACGGATTCCAAGGTAATGTTTGTCAAGCTCACAACCATTCCTTTCTGACTCTCCTGGAGAGAAGGGCTGACGATAATCTTGTTGGTGGTTACAGATGACTGGATCGTGAATTGCTTTAGACTACCAGAAATAACAGCACGAGTCATGGATGATCTCTGAAATACGAAGCAACATAATAAATATACGATCCGAGCATTGTGGTAATATCCATAATTAAGTATCAATCAACCTACAGATAGGAAACGGCCCATGTCATTGGAGCCAGGTTCCATGTCGGATTCTCCAGTTATACCAAAATGGTATCCCATCTTTTGATGACAGTGACTGAAATTGGTGGCCTTAACGACGTCATAAAAGGTTCCGTCGCCCTTCAATTTTGGCAGTGGAGCCAGTTCTGGTGCGTCCTGAAGTACGTATTCGGGTAGTGGACTGATATCATATAACATCTCACATTTTCCAGTAACAGTGTCTTCCATTGTCTTGAAGACTGCGGTTTGTTGGCCTTCTTCAGGTTCCTGGTTGAACTTGGATTTCACGGCGTTCTCTCCCTGAATGTCAATCTGAAGCAAACTGACTATGGCTTTCACAGCATTAATTTCCCAGGTGGGTAGAGACTTTTCGACAATGAGATCATCAATGACTCCATTCTTGAATTTAATCTCAAATGGTTTGTCGCTCATTGAACTTCTCTCGTAGTTCAATTCCTTTTGAGGAATCGGCGAATCCCATCCACCAGGAAGCTTTGCGTGAATCTTTGCAACCTGGGCGTTCTGAACGCGACAGGTTAACGTGTCCTGATTCTTCAATTGACATTTCAATTGAGACTTGGCGTCCAATCCCGAGTACTGATCCGCAACCTGGTGCAAGCCAGCGAGTACTCTTGTACTCGTGCGGTACGTGTACTCGGTACCACTCTTGAATGCATTCTGATTGGCGATAGAAACTCCCGCTGCAATAATATTGCCAAGTATTTTTCTTTATACCCATTTTCATGGAACGACGCTTTATTTATAATAATACCTTATATGTAAGATTTTAAGTAGTTCTTACCGAGACAGAAGAGCAGTAGAAATGAGGTCCACATTGTTCCTGACATCTTGGCAGAGTGTAGATCATAGCTCCTTCAGAGCCTTTATATATTTCAAGCTTCCGTAGCATCTGTCTATTCAGCTTTGACCTATGCTCCCCGATACATTGCATCTTATATTTGCTACAATGTACCAATGTATAACGATATCAATAAACACGTGGAGATTTTTACAGAGTAAATCACTTGCCATGATAACGTTCCAGGTCATCTCTGCGGATTCATCTGACGATCGCGGCACACTTCCTGTCCAATTTTTCAGGCACCCCGATATCCTCATTTATCACATCGTGGGTTCAAGGTTATTTCAAAAGCTTAACCCGGGAATGGTCGCGCGATTTTGTTTCCCATTTGAAAAGCATTGACTCGGGGTACCTCAGATACCTCAGGTACTCACGGGTTAATGACGTTCAGTCATCTAGGTAAAAAAAATCTTTTCGCACCACTTGACTCTTTTTTTTTATTTTGCCTTTTCTTTGCAAAAACGTAACGTATCAATGATCATCAATCAGTGGCCAAAAGTGAAGTCACTTTTTCCAATATTAACGCGCAGATCAATAGCCAACTAGAGATTCGCCGATTTATCCAAAAGTCGTTAATCATCCATGTTACGGTGAGTACTTTCACAAAGGCCAGAACCGACGCCTGGCGTCACAACGGACCTCATGACGCTGTACGCGAACCGCGTCTAAACCGTTTAAATCCTATGCAAAGTTTGACGTAACGAGACGACGTCATTCACGGCAATTTTCCCGAAGATGACTGAGCACCTAGCAGGCTGGTAAACACGTCATCGATCGCCATACGAAAATCCATAATAGTTTAATTCAGCAAACTATTCCAAGGTCTTCCACCTTGGTTATTCTATTTATTCTTCTAGTATATATATATGCATGCTTATTGTTCTGACTCCAGGCCTTTCATTTATTCCTACCTGACATTAGTCATGCAAAATAATGTCGTAAGATTTTCGCAGACTATTCTCTTGATACCGGTTTTAGGAAAATTGCTCAACGGGTTTTGAAGATGAACCTTGGAAGCTTCTAGAACGCTGATCATTGGAATTTGCGGGATGTAACTTATGAAGATTCCATGGAATTTTAACGGTTTACTAAATAAAGATTATGATGAAGATGACGACGGGGCCATTCCCAAGCTGCAGATTAATTCAAAATAATTGCTCATTAGGGTACCGTGACCTAATACTGATCAAAGTATCTTCCAACCAAATGGCTGGGTGTTCTAAGAGATAAAAACATACCCCATTGTTCAATTTACCTTTGCGTTTAATTTATCTTATCAACCTATTGTTACACGCTTCAATAATTCCATGAGATGGTACCTTGATGATTTTTCTTTGAACGATGATTCTTAGTCATCGATTTTTCTTTTTCTTCATAATACCTTGACCATCCCATATTTATATTATTTGTATCATTGACAATGCAGGAAAATTATTCCTTTTTTTTTCGTTACACTGAATTCTAAAGTACGTATTTATTTAAATTTGACACTGTGACTCAAACATTAAAATAATTCATTTATTCGAAGCGGGAAAAAAATAAATAAAGGGTAGCGCAAACCACGTACATTTATCGCTTGTGTCGACTCTTGCACAAGCTCTTCTTTTTCCTGATACAATACAGCAACTGTCGCCGAAACTTGCAAAACAATCCTTGAGAGAAAAAAAATGAAGATTGAAGACCTACTAAAGTTATACAAGAATCCTTCATCTAACGTTATGCTCTCATATTGACCTGGATATTAAAGATAAGTATTGGCTTAAATAGAAAAAAAATTCTACTCTGCTCGTGTATCAATGATTATTGTGCAATATACTATCGGGATAAAAAGTGCATTCAGTTTCAGAACGTCATTTCCTACTGCGGAATACGATAAGGCGACAGGATGTTTACGACATTCTTGACCAAAAGCAATGCCAGGACACGTGCTGAAATGAAGAAAGTACCAAGCATTGGTATCGGAGCAAAGTTGAATTACATTGGAGTGAATTTCAAGATTTAAAAATGTCTCTATCTATATCCAAAGTGCAAAGTGTCAACAAGTGTGAAGATAAGAGAATGCGTCTATCGCATGGATTTCCGTTTAACTCTGATGCCATTCAGATCATTCGCGATCGTAGAATAGTTCGGGTCAATGCTGCCTAAAGAGAATAGAGTATGATTGCACAAAATGATAGGGAATCAATAAGATAATAATCATAGTTAAGGTGGCACTGTGATTTGGTTCAAAAAATAAATTAGTGAAAATTTAAGATAACCTCAGCATTTAAGTACAAAATTATTACATTCTACCGTACGAAAATCGAGATATTTAATTTCAAGTTTATTCTTTTTTGTAGGTCTAGTATTATGCTAAAGTATTAAAATTGACACTTATTGTTAGATTTTTTATATATCAGAAACTATACGAAAAATTACGTTCGAAGTTTACATACACGAATATTTAGTTATTTTCTAATATATAAAAAAAAGTTCGGAATTTTATCCTTGATTGAGTGGCATCGTCGAACCTCCTTAAATAATCAAATAAAGGATACGCTACACAACATGTGAATCATTTTTTTCCGCAATACCACAACCATACGTATAAACATTGTGGTTAATAGGCCTGGTTTCTCTTAGTGTTTACTTCATTTTTTTCTTTTTATTTTTATCAAGAATTTTTATAATGACAATTTTACTGAAAAGGTTAAAACAATATACTTATATTTATTTACGATTATTACGTTATACATAAATAATATTAAAATATGCGATTATCTACTAATTTAACTACGGTAGTAAAAATTTGAAAAACTAATAAAATTTTTAAGATAATGAAAATACCAAATCTTTAAGTTAGTGGTACGTTGTTTGGGGCTAAAGAGGAAGCAGGAATATCTAATTATAATTATATTCAATTTGCATAAGTGTAATTATACACATGTATAACCTCTAATTTAATGGCATTATTATTTTCATAATCCATTACATTTTTTCAGGGGTTTTTTAAACAGTCATCAATTTCAGAGCAACGTTTATATTGTGCTATAGCCTCGTTCCAATATGTGGAGCTGCCTCTGTACCCGCATATGAAAGTAATGATGTAACTGGAAATTACAGAATAAGCGCGTGCTCGAAATACTCATGAGAAATTAAAAAGAATTCATGGAAGTCGTCATCGTGAATCTAACCGTGAGTAGAAGAATGAATTGGAGAGTATTATCGCAAATTGTAAAGTCCCTATTCCGACGTAAAACACGCCTCAGTCTTTGTGAGTGGGGAGAACGCCGATTTAAATAGACAGGAATCTCTCATGGTACAAGCACAACAAGTTGAACCGGTGATACGAGTGGATCCGATATAATCCATAGTACATTTTCCTGTCCTTGAATATCATCAAGTGTAAAAAGAAAGAAAAAAAAGAAAAAACTAATTACACAATCAATCATGGTAATTAAGCTGTTTTCAATATAAAAATTATTGGTGAAGTTTTACATTGGAGTCGAGTCGATAAGTGAAATACGTACGTTGTATATCTATAGATTCATAAACTATAGGTATACAAACCATGTATTTCAACTCTCGTTAGACTTGGACGAAAACGTAGCCGTTAACAGTTTTCTTTTAGAATATTTATTTTGTTTGTTGATATAATGCCCTTTTTTCTCGCAGATGAGGTATCTCTTTGTTCTGGCAATGATTGTTTTTCTGGGAGAGGCCCAGAGATCTCCATACGCTGGTACTCCTGATCGCTATCCCGTTGTACTGCCACAATATATTAAAGAGCGTCAAGATGCTGCCGTCGCTTCTGGTATATCTTTGGGCAGTCGTCTTGGCAACAATGCATCTACGAGCACGACGTCGACGACGACGACTGTTCCACCAAATCTACCAGTGGATGCTCGTGGGGATGTGGATCTAGTAAACAGGATCAAAACGTGGCCCAGGGAAAAGCAACCTTTTTGGTATTTGAACTGGCAACAGATACAAGAGCATCGAGGTGGAAATCCTGCGGATAAAGTGCAGACTCAAGTGAATTCACGATCGTTCTTTGCTGCTAATAGAAGTCTCTAAAATCAAATATCGTCTGGCATGAAGTATTTTTGCGAGAAAAAGAATGAGACTCGTTAAACCGTCGCTGCTCGGATTGAAAATCGCTTCAAGGCGAATGCCACTGTGTATTGAGAATAATACTATTCTGCAGACGTGGCATTTTAATACAGTTATCGTAGCGGCGTTTCTAGTTTTTCTTTTTCACCTGAAACAAGCAATATTTGGTGACACGCCGTTGACCTTTCTTATGTGACAGCATGCGTGCCGATACCGTTATGCATTAATTTTCGAAAGATTATGTTTAATTAGTATAACGACTCTTCTTAATCATTTGATCATATATTATTGAGACTAATTAATTCAGTATTATCAATGATTGAAAACGTAAACAAACTGGACATCTTATGGTATATGATGTCACGAGATCCTGGGGGGTCACGGACACCTAGAAATGTACTTTACCCATTGAAAAGCTATATATAGATATGTTACATATTTGAATCTCAAGGCACGGAATACACTGGAATGTCTAGTCTTTATTCAATCGAACATTATAGTATTATTACTTGGATAATGAATTGTAATTTATCCAAAGAGAATTCTACCTGTCGACAGTCAATAAATAAATCTCAGTCGGTATCACTTTTCTGTGTATTTCTAATTTATCGTCTCATTTTATCACAACGAAATTGATGTTACCCTTTGAAAAAAATGTTTGCTACATAATTTCCAAGTATTCTGAACAATGTCACTAGTATAGCAACGTTCATCAATAGTGTTCATATCCTTGATGTCAGATACGCAAATTTCTACGCTTTTAAGAAAGAGAGATGATTCAGAGAACTTTTAGTGTCTACACAATCTCATCCTGACTTTCCCAATTTATATTGTTTCCAACAGTCCTGTTTCTTCGACATATTTTTTAAGCAAATAAAAAGCTCATAATAAAGCTTCAGTCGCCATATTATATTGTTTGTCATCCAATAGAAATCGAAGGGAATGGAAGTGAAGTCTTGTGTGCACCTTTTCCATTCGAGATTAGCCTATATATTCAGTGTCTATATGTGTACATACATATATGTAGATGCACATAGAGACAAGCCCTGTACGCAAGCGGGTAAGATTTCATTGAATCCATTGGCGACAGGGAGAGAAAGACTGGGATTCGTAAGGATAGAAAGGAAGGAAGAAGAGAGATACATAAAGAGAGAGAGAGAGAGAGAGAGAGAGAGAGAGAGAGAGAGAGAGAGAGAAAGAAAGGAAGTCAAGTTGAAAAGGAAGGGAGGGGTGGAGCATTAGAAAGATGTTCGAATGCCAGGATGCTGAATAAGAGGATTCGTGCACTAGGGCGGTACCGTCGTCGCTGCTAAACATTGTAAAAAACGTGCTAAGCATGAGCCAGGGCGTCCGTACGTGAGCGTCGGTTTAATATCCTCGTGGCCCAAGGGAAAAAAAGACGCCAGCCGCGTTCTAGGACGCATCACCACGCACCATTCGTTCACGAGCGAGCGCCCTGGCAATGTCGGGAAGTGACAGCCCAACGTTCTTCCACGGACAGCCCTGGTCCAGCTGGATCGAACGCATTGGACGGGATAAGCCCTTGAGTAAGTCGCGAACACTTATCAATGTTCGAAATATCCGGGAGACTTGCCCTTCGTTTCTTATGCCTTTAGCTTAGATGTGGATGAGCGACAACCTCGATGCACATAACCTACCTAATGCCAAATTATTCTTTGTTATATGTAAAAAAAGAGACAGACAGCTAAGGAATACGTCCAACTCTTATAGGATCCATGAATGATATTTTTTTTTAATTATGCACATGAAACTCTTGTTTCTTCTTGTGCTTTCTTCTACGTGCTTATAGAAATATTTAAAAATATTTTTTATATTTGTAAGATTTTTGTCTTAATAATAAAACTGTACAAATTCATTTTGGTTTAGTGCGTTGTGCTTTATTTATTTTACCATGTATACGAAGAGGTATATAACTACTGCGATTACTTTTTGCCTGGATAACAATCTTCCACATACATAAATTGTTTTGCATATTTTTAAGGGATCTTTAATTTGGTTCGTTACAACTTTTATAGGTGATGATGAACCCGAAGGTGAACCTTCCAGCTCTGTCACACGTCTGTCCTCTGATGGTACAGATTCCATTTATTAAATAATCTAAAGTATAAGACTTTTAGATTAAGACTTTGGAATAATAGGTTTGATATTTCCTAGATATCGACCTTTATGGCTTCTGCCCAGAACGTGATGCATTTTATGGAGTTGTGTGTGAGATTTGCAATGCCATAGTAAAACCACAAGCTCTCATACAGCATATGGGTAGGTGTCCAAAATAAATATTTTATGTAATAACATTATAATTAAATGTCTCTATCGTTTCTAGAAAGTAGACATCCGTCAGGCACAGTGAATCTACCTCCACCAGCAAATCCAGTTGTGAAGCCACCAGTAAAAACGCCATACTGTAAAGTTTCTAAGTTAAAGAAAGCACAAACGACACCTCAGCTACCATCAAGCAGCAAAACAAATCATTCGTCCGTAAAACGCACAGCAGACCAAGCAAATTTACAGACGACACTTTCGATCTCTTCACCATGTTCACCCATGGAGGCAATTCCCGTTCAGGCTGCAGTGATGTCCTCGAGTCCTGTCAAAAGTCCAGGAACAAGTGGACAGCCGCGGAGGAAGAGGCTCAAAACGGATCGCTCTCTTCTCAAAGATCGGGAATACGATCCAGACAGACACTGCGGAGTCTGGAACGACGAAACAGGGAAGCCCTGTACAAGGTCCCTCACCTGCAAGGCACACACGGTCTCGTTGCGGAGGACGGTCTCCGGTAGGAGTAAAACCTTCGACAAGCTCCTCGCGGAACACCGGGCCGCGAAGGAGCTCCCGAGTAGGCCGGCGAAAGTCACGGTTACTGGAACAGTAACCCTCTCATCAGGAAACATTAATCCTCTTGGTCCGAATACTCCTCTGTCGAACAACGAATCGGATGCGCCCAGTTCGCCTCCAGTTCTATCATTACCTGACACTTACCCACTGCCAAAGGTGAGGATCCTTATCGTTTTGATTGTTTCAATATATTCAAAGCACTGCAAGCTGTAATGCAAATCCTAGTACGGGCTTTCTACAGTGCATATTCAGTATAATGGAATTTGTACATTAGTCTTTGTAACAAAGAAGCTTACGGACCATTGTCAATTCATTGCACATTTAAATATTATATTATATTTCTTGTTAGGGAATATTAACGAGACATCTCAGTTTTAAAAGAAATTATCGTCTGTTGTAATGAATTGTTATCCTTAGACTGCCGGCAAAGCCCTTCTTAGGGCTGAGAACAAACTTGAAAATCCTATGCAATATGTATATTTTATATATGTATAAATTTTTGGCCAAAGAGGACCACTATCTTAATGAAAAAATGCCAATAGTCTAAAGGTTTAAGTGTACACAATTTTTAATTAATCTTTCAAGTTAATTGCTTTATTTTATTCTTTTGTCTTTATCACTGAGACCAGAGAATTTACGTGGAGCCAGAGTGGGGTAATCGCGCGTCATAAATATTGTCCTGGGGGTTGATACCTGTTTTTTTGTTTTATTATTCCAGGCAGTTGATTTACTTTATCGGTGTCTGGCCCCGCATGGCTCCGCTAAACCTGTAAGGCATGCTTTCATTTGGGTTCTGAAGCTACCCTTCCTGAGCAGGCAGACACTCACTGCGAAGGTGTGCGTCTTCTCTTTTTTTTTTAGACGAAACTGGAGGACGATTTCGCTGATGAGGAACTCTCTCTAGAGACAAGTCTGGCAAATGCAGCAGCAGCAGCAGCTGTAGCAGCATCATCCGCAAGTTCTATAACGACTCCAATATCAGTGGTACTGCCATCATTGTCGCCAATACCAGGCAGTGCTGAAGGTTCACCAGTGGCTACCTTGATACCGGCCGCTGTTTCACCGGTAATTCCAGTAGTAGCTGCACCCTTACCGACTAAGCAGCCAGTGATCACGACTGTCCTCGAAGGAGAGACACCTATAGAAATTGACCCGGAAACCATGAACATATACTCTCCTGTCTCGGTCTATAAGGATGCCAAGTCACAGATCGTCGTGCAGCTTCCACGTGGTGCAAATTCCCTGCAGTCACCAAGCGCGACCAGAAGCTTTCAGGCATCCTCCATGCCAAGTCTAGCCATCTTTGATTCGGATCAGTTGGAACAAACAGCCGGACAGCTATCAAATGGCAAGAGGATCCAGAATCACTCGAGTCCTCATCGTCAGAGCAAGAGGAACAAGCATGATTACCAACAGGAATACTCAACGACAGCGATTCAAGTCGAAGCCACCACTACTTCTACTCCATATCCTCACTTCAGCGACATCTCCTGGTCGAACTGCCATCCTGAACCGCTCGCTGTCACTCGCTGGCTGCGCATCACATCCAGCCGTAAGCAATATAATTTTAATATTCACTGACACAAGATCCTACCCACTCCGGGCTAAGGGCTTAGTCGCCATCACTGATATCTACCTCTGATTAATCTAACTCTTCTTCCACTGATTGTTAACTGGTTTGTCTTGTTCTTTTATTCTTTATTTTATTTTTATTTTTATTTAAAAATTTCTTTATTTTTTAAACATACGATTTCGTACGGGTCATTGTCTCCTTTACTGATAAACGTATCATTCGAATTCTTTTTTTCCTCTTCCCGTTTCTCGTAATTATTCAAATACATTCCGTCGGTCCAGCTTATATTTAATTTATCACTCGATACGCATCAGAATGTTATTTTATTTTAATTTTATTTTTTAAAATACCGGCGATATCCTCGTAAGCAATACGAAATTTTGCTTAGGAGTTGTGGATCCTGCGTTGAACCTGTTATACGCTTCGTTTTTATATATTACGTAATACTAGATACATAGTCGTATACATTGTAATACCTAATGTAATTTCCTTTAGATATAATTGTACATGGTTCACATGCTACGCCGACGAGTCCGGTACAAAAATTCAAGGAGCGAGTCTTTCTCGTGGACTAGACTATTAATTAGAATACCAGAGAATGAGAAAAAGAGAGAAAGACAACAAAAAAGATGTATATAAATCTAGTATCAATTACAACTTATAATGTTCGATTCGCATACTATGCAATTGATTGATCAAACGCCTGATTGATTGATTGATTGATTGATTGTTCATTCGTCACATTGTAGATAATTTACTTGTAGCTTTAACGCGATAGAACATGTCGCCACCTTTCTCTTTTAAATGTACATAATTAATTTAGATAATCAAACAGTTGGCTATTAATTACTAGATCTTTGCTTTTTAGAACACTTATCAAGAAACACCGATCCGGATTGGTGGATTTTTGTGTACATATATTTTAATTGAACAATTAATATCCCTCTATGTGGCAATCACACAAATGAATTAGGAGAGTTCAGGGAAAAGGAGAAAAATCGCTCTCAATGTAATGATGATCCCAGATATAAATTCTGATACATTGTTTAATTACCTTCATCATTGAAAATTTTCATGGGAATTTAATCTTTTTTGTTTTTCTCGATTCTCTTAATATCCTACAAGATATTTTCGACCTATCTCCATCAATAGGACTTACATGGGTACTCATTCTTAATCATTTCATATAATTACTCATAGGAGAGTAATGAATTGATTCGCAAAATATTTTTTATTGCATTATCTGATAAGTACGACTTGAAAGCTTTTAATTGTGTTCACTAGCTTTGTACTGACTGCCTCGTTGAATTTTAAGGTCGTACCCCAATGTCACTAACTATTACTGACCACGTGTATCACGTGCTGATACCCCACCACGTGCTACTACTTCACTAGCCAGCAGTGCAGACAGTTAAGAGCTCGTTGGCATCATTAACTTTCGAGCATTAATAGCGATAAGAGAACGATCTACCCAAATCGAGAGTCCGACTCGTCGGCTACTTAATCAACACTCAAGCGTAATTAAAGCTTAATTACTCGTATAAAATGATCTGGGGTAGAAGAAATGATTAAGGGTAAAAAAGAAATTGTACAATATCGGAAGCTATAATTGAGTCTTGGTTGAATATTTCTTGTTACAAGTGATGTTCCGTTCCTTGCATGGATGTGTTTATTCGTCAAGGCGGATATGCACAATGGATTGTGAAAATGAAATGAAAACAAAAAAAGAGAATTATTTCTATTTCGAGTTCACAATCGGCATGCAACGTAGAATGTTTTATTATAATCAAACTTTATCGAAGACTGCTACGTATATAATGAGTTATTAGTGTCGAGCGAATGATAATTCTGAGAACGAGTGATAAAGAGAGAGCAAGAAAATTAAGACATTGCGTGTGATTAGAAAACGCGTGTACGTAAATTCGTACGGTAGATATATTCGAAGCGATTATCGTGCTTTCGAAGTAAAGCGAAAGAAAATAAAAGAAAGATGTGTAAAAATGTCTGAACTCGTGTACGCCAGTCACATTTATGATGGCTGGCTTATAGACACTTATATCATAGATATTGTGATATTTAACTGGTAATAAAGTACCTAGGTACTCGTCGGGCCCCGTGTGTGGTTTAGGCTCGGCGAGAAAGAGCGTAAAGCGAAAACAAAAGAGAGAGGAAAGGGTAAAAAGAAAGAGTGAATGGAAGTCTGGTGAAAGAAAAAAGAAAGAAAGAAAGAAAAATAATACGGCAGCTTACCTCTGGCCGCTTCATTACTTAAATATTACTTTCATTCGTTGATTCATACAGTTTTTTTCCATTCGCTTCTTAACTATTCATTCTTCAAGAGACCGGCAGAAAATATACTCCGGTGTAGCTGAATGAATGATCGTTCCATTTGGCAGCTTTCTTCTTTTGACTCGTTATGTGTTTCTACGTGTATGATGTACGAAACGTTGTGTACTTGGTATGTGTGTACATAGGTGTTTCATCAGGTACCTTAACGATCGAATTTTGAATTTTTATTTCATCTTGATCATTTAAGAAAAATTATTTGTCAATGTCTTTACAGTAACGTGGAACGCTCCGTGTTCTTGTTTTAATCTTTTCTTTTCTCTTTTTAATTGTGTTCTTTAAACAAACAAAAAATAATGGATAACGAAGAAAGAATACAGAAATGGTCCCGCGCCTCTAGCACGATTAGATTTTATTATTTTATACGCTTATTTATTGCATCCTCTTTTATTTTTATACTTACCTTTTATTATTTATAACGTCGATGGCGCGTGTTCCTCATTTCTCGTCTCACTTGGCCGCCACTTTGCTACCGGAACATTGCTTCGTTGTACTTTCTAACTGTAAATTATCTGTACACCAAATAGTATGTATACTACTTAAGAGTAATTTGCTCAGAGAGCGCGAACAGACTCAACACTACTTGTGTTGTTGTTGTTGTTGTGTCATTGTTGAAGCTCGCGTTTACGAATAATTTGTGTGGGTTACCAGAATGTATGAAAGAGAGATTAAACGAGAGAATGACAAGACAAATAATAAAAAGAATACGTACGTGAGATTAAATAAAAGAAATTGAAGTATTACTCGCTGGATGATTTGTGGTGAATTATATTAAAAAAAAAAAAAAAAAAAGTTAAACAACCACTGTTGACTTAAAAGGCACTAAATAACAATAATCTAATACATCCGACAAGGATAATGAGTGAATAGCGTGTCTTGAATTTTAGTTACCATCAATCTAATTAGTACGAGTGCATTTTTTTTGGAGTCGGCGCTATACGAAAAATGAAAATTATTCTGCAAAGCGATTCTCTCACAAAGATTCGTGCTGACGCTGAGCTGAATCTTCTTTTGACTTTAAAATTCAACATACTATGTCATGATTAATCCTTGTATGCCAAGAAAGGAATTATTGTCCTTCTATGAGACTTACTTTCTGATCTGAGTACTAGCTGTTACCTATAATCCTAAGTATTAATGTTGAGTAGGGCGATACATTGATTGGCCGCTGCTTTGTTTAATTAAACATTACATTAATACTTGAGAGAGGGTTAACCCCATTAGGTGGGCAAAGGTATACTGATAGTATTAGTATAATGAACTATGAATAAACGGCCGCGTTGCACCATCGAACTTCCTCCCGAAGATTTGTTGCGCTACCTTGAGTATAGTCGGATGCGAATTTGAGAAAATAAAAACGCTATATTCCCCAGGATATACATTTTTGAGTTTCTCAAGGAAGCTTGAACTTATCCTATGCGAATGTCTGTTGCGTAACGTTGTTATAAACAAAGATCATTGTTATTCGCACATAATGAGGTGCAATAGAAAATCAGAGAGAGAATCAGAGACACGTGCACCATCATATGTACACATATAGGCAAAAGGACAGATGGCGAATTATGTATCAATATGACGGCGTAAAAACACGTTTTTCTCAGGTAATCTAGCGTCGTGTATTTAGTCAAAACTTTTCTGCCAGGTTCTTTAATGTAACATGATCGTAAGAGGTCTCGCACACAAAAACTTTAGTAAGCATGATGCGTAAGGTCTGGATCAATGCACGCTCGTCTATCGCTTGGTATGGACTTGTAAAATGTGCGTTCATTGACTTAGATCTTAAGTAAAGCTTGTGAAACTTTGTTTGGGAGGCCCCTAAGTGCACGCTTTTGTGCATTTGACTTCTTTCTTGGGCCGCCTCGAGGGAGAATCCTGTTCTTGACTAATCACTGCTATACGATGCACTACGCTATTCTGCTTCTGTTCTTGCCGGTGGAATAAGAGACGCGGATCCAATTAACGAAGAATCCATTATTCGTTAATGTTCCATCGAGGCGAGCCTTTATTGTATATTGTGTATGTATATTACGATGTTACTTGTTTAAAATGGTAAACCAAAATAATAACTTTAATTGCAACCGAGTCCAACGTGTAAAATGAAAGGACACTCTTCATGAAAATCACGGTTTGCGATTATATGTATATAATATATACATATAAGTGAAAGCTTTGAGACGAATAAAAACAAAGGTCGATGACAAAAAGATAATAAAACGTAAGATATACGAGTAACAATTAATACACAAAAATATGGAATTATTCAAGAAGCGAGAAGCTAAAGAGAAAAGATAAGAAAATACAGAGAGCCTCGAGGCGTCAAGTGGTTTGTTTCGCGATAATTCATAGTACCTTCGGGTGCCTCCCTTTTTTTGCTTCCAGGTGGTTATTCTTGGCGCGAACCTTTAATACGGCCCTGCTATGGCGATGAGGACCAGTCGAACCATCCAGGTCCGTATCTTCCCAGAAGAGAACGGGTCCACCCACCAGGAATTCCTTTATACTGACCCGAGCCGTTAACTGGTACAGAGGACAGCATTTGAATTTGCCTAGGATGCCTAGAACGTCTGAAGATCTTTGAAGGAAAAGGAAAAATCTGTTCTTTAGAATCCTAATGCATTAGACGATGCGGAACCTTTACCAATCACCCTACTTTTACTAAGGCTATTATCCTAAAGGGAAAGAAAAAGGAACGCTATCTAATAATATTTTTTAATTTTCCAGAAAACTTACCGAGATTAATATATAATGCTAGGACCAAGACCAAGTATGCTAGGAACAAAACGGTAAATAAAGATCGATTCATTTATTAATACTCCTTTATACTGATATTTTCTCAGTAATAAATTTCTTCCAGACTCCTTCCTCAAAGTTTATGGTGAACAGCAGGACACTGGGACTCTCCTGGAATTTTACTTGGGTCCCATTCGCCGCTGCCCGCTTCCCTGATGATTGCACTGGCGAACTGCTCTGCCAGGATCAGGTAACAGGGTAAGTATATTGTGGCAGGTAGATGAGAGCATGGTTCTTTCTACCTGAGCATCGCAGCCTTCCGTACAGGCTCCTGCTGTCTCCTGTCCCTTCCATGTTCTTCTTGTCCTGCCATATAGTAACCGCGTCTCCTCTCACCAGGACTCCTCGGATTCGATGCAGCATCCGAATCCTCTCTCTCTCTCTCTCTCTCTCTTTTCATCTCCGAGGGAGAGAGCGAGTGTCAGGCGAAACGGAGAGAGTCAGAGAAGTGAGCAGCCCTGTAGCAGAGTGGGGCCACTACTGGCTGAGTCGAGAGAAGGAGAGTCGTCGCGGTACTACACATACTCCCGGCTACTTCAGAATCCGCCGTCTCCTTCGTGAGAACGGCTGAGTCTCTTGTGCTTTTTTTCATCTTACAAGGTGCTTGTGATTTTACCTCGAGACGTGGAGACGAGACGTCATCTGTAAAATTGAACTGTGTTGGATTACCTAAGGAGAGATGGCGAAAGTCCTGATACCAGGCAATGGATTAAACCATAGGTGAGTACAAATTTTGAGAATCATTATTGTGTAACAATCAACCAGCAAAAAAGTTCGTTGCATTGTTTTGCCACAATAAATAGATTGTTTTTGTACGTTCAAAGGCGGTATTACGCTTAATCATTTAGAAGCGTGTAAAATACTAGATCACTAAGTATTAAACCTGCATTGTGGTCTTACTCAATTATTGGAATATCAATAATGAATTTAGTTGATTTCGCGAAAAAGTGTGTTTACTGGAAAACTTGAGCGTTGATACTAAGCTGTTTGGTAACAACGCTGTAAACTAAGCATCGAATTCGTAGTGAGGCAATGTGATTCTGTTTACCAGTTACGTACTACTCGTTTAATTTCCACGCACGTAGCGGGCCAACTGGGCCGTCTGCATAATATCCATTTCGCGATAAGCCATTCGCTATCGGTAAACTCATTACGATTCTCGGTACACTGTGCTTTTTCACGTAGACGCCTCTCACGATATCTTCATTCATTTTCTGCATAGGAACGAAATCAATCAGTGTAATAATAGTAAATATTGATCAGACGACTTTATTAAATTAGCAGTCACGTTCTTCACGGTCGTTAGTTAAAATAAAAAGAGTAACACTGTGCTTGAATCATTTGCGTGGGTGATTCGCGAATTCTCTCAAGTGACGCAGGACTCAAACACATTATAATACGACACTCTTTGTGTGGCAGTAAAACTATGTGTGCAGGGTTATTCGGAGAACACTTGATCGTAAAAACTCGATCGTTCAGAACTATGTATGTAGTTTGACGTTAATAACTTTGTTTTGTAAAAATTCTTTTGTCAATACATATATAACCATGTCTTTCCGAGTTTAATGGCTACCTGTCGCACGTGATTCTCATGAAATTAAATTCACAATGGTTCTGTACTATTCCAGACGTCCTGAAGATATGCTTGAACCACGTAGCAACGTAACGAGACAGTTCTTTCCTTTACGGTACACATGTGTACGCACGTGCGCGATTGCGCAATGTCTTGCAACGTCATCTACTTTTGCTCTTAACTCAAAGGTAACAAAAGAGAACGGCGCTCCGATATACATATATAATTTTTAATGTTGAACGAGACAACATGAAAAATTGTTCAATTGCTCCTATCGTATCTTTTAGTCGTCATTAAGACTGTCCAGTATGTTAAATCGAAGGAAGCGGAAAACAGATATAACTCTACGATTGAAACATTTGCGAACATCGCGACGACAGAAGAATGTCTTTCCGGGTCATGGATACTGTACGTTTCTAGAATATTGCTTCAAAGTTTCAATTTCATATGAACCCTATCAAAGATTGCAGACTATGTTCGGTGACGCTATGCTTTATAGATACGTGCCTTTGGCTATGTTCTCTTTATCTCTTTTTGTATTCAGCTGATCTAATGGCACAGAAAATTTTGTGCACGGAATTCCAACAGCATGTGTACTGCGTGTAGCCTAGGCGCTTATGATTTGGATGACGACATACGGTGACGACTCCTGCTGATGAAGATTCTGACGTTTCTCTTCATTACTATTTTTCTCTTTATCTGCGCCAATAGGAGTGGTCATAAGCCTTGAAAATAATCTTAAGATATGATTGCGAGTCCATTGAAGCAAATGGGCCTCTCTCTCTCTCTCCCTCCTATTAGTTTATTTTTCTTGTACGGTATTCTTTATATAGTAGTGTTACTCGTGAACCGATGATGGCATATTATGCTAAACTTACATATCGTTTAATGATGTTTACTCGCTGTCATGAAGAAGTCAAATATTATTCAGGAAGGACCTATAGAATTCCTTAGATAAGAGAATGCGTAATTGGCTCCACGAATTGTATTAAAGAACTATGGCAGTGCTCTGTTGTGTATTTTCGTAAGGTCTTTCGGATCTAACGGAATGTCATAGGCTCGTGAATCACGAGAAGAATGTAATAATAATAGACCTAACGACACTACTGGTAGTATCGTACCTTAGCTCTGCTAGTAATAAGGCGGCACTTTCTCAGACCTTTCTGGCCGCCATAAGTGATTTACTGTAACAACCCGGAAACTTAGTTTCTCTCTCCCGCACTTGCTTCTTCACTTTTCCGTCTTCGACACGAGTGCCTTTAGATCTTAAGTTGAGGAAGCATGCTAAAAAATCGTAGACACTGTACGGGAGGAGCACGTGTGTAGCACACACCCGTCATGAGTATACAACTGGCAGCCAGTAAATCGTCTGAAAAGTTATGTGTCGTTCGGATAGAAGTTTGACTGAGAGAGATGACTTCTCTTTGCATTAGTTAATAAAAAAAAAGAATTTCTTACAGCTGAAGACAGTTTAGTTGTACTCTTACAAGTTCAATAATTATATAATGGGTCATTCGTCAACTAACATAAGCATTGTCAATGTGTTCTATTTTGGTTAGGGCCATGCGTTTATGGAAATAGCTTCAACGTTTGTAGGACTATTAAAATTGTATATACAGTAAATACTAGGTACTGACCGACAACGATTATTAACTGAGTTGTGAATGAAGTGGAACGAAAGAAAATTGATGTTATTGATTGAGAAATATTATTCATTGAATTTAACCTGAGTCTCTAGAGTCCAGTGGTTCGAACTGACTACGTACGTGTGCCGAGAAAGGCTCTGTATGAGAATACATGCCCACACGCTAACGCACCGTAGTCCTTAACGCCCACGCGAGTAACGCCTCCGGGGCCCAGTTGCATCAGTCCCCAGAAGACTAAAGGTCCTCTCACACAGAAGACAGGAATTCTTGAATTCCAAAACCTGGTCGGCACAAGTCAAAGGAGCAATTTCGGAGTGGGAAGGGAAGTAAAGATTCGTGGATGAGATGCTGCTCTAAGTCTCCTAGTGAAATGACAAAAATACGTGAGATTTTTTATCGCCATCCGGTGGAAGCCCTACTATTTTTGGCTTCATTCAGAAAAACTTAATGGACAAGTGTGCATCCGTACACAGCCGGTGTGGCCGAGTACACTGTATTACGGCACTAGGTACTATGCACTAAAAAATTACCAATGTCAATGCTGTTGGTTAATAGTACGGTTAACTTTTACCAGTAACAAATACTCGTTGGGTTAATGTTGATACGGGGCCGACAAATAAAAAGGAAAGGGTAAAACGAAGGTTTAGGATAAAGAAGTAAGGGAAAAATACTTGTTGGCTTTCTACGACGTGTGGCAAACGTGAACTTTGTTGTTTCATGAATATTTTTCTTATTTCTTCCATCCTCGTTCTTCCTCTCTGTTTTTTCACCTCTTTCCTCCATCCTTTTTCGGGACATCCGCCACTTTGACTGGCAGCTTTTCTTATTCTTCTTTTGACTCATTGCCACGAGCTCCTCGTTAAAGTCTCAGGACCCATTAACCGCTCTTGACTTCTTCCCTCAAATTCTACGTGGAGATGTACATTCTGAAGAGTGTAGGCGAAATATTGAGAATAATATTTTTGTTTACTTTATCTTTTAAATTATCTTTATTCGACTTTCGTCGTGAGCTTTTGCAAATTGTGCCACCTTATTCTTTGAACGGTAAAGAGGAAATGCAGTATTTAAAATTTATCGTCCCTTGGGCACTTTGATTTTCTTGGATTTTCAAAACAATACACCTTCAACTAGAGAAACCTTTGATATCGATGACTCTCTCGTCTTTTTCAGGAACTTCTCTTATCACTCGTTATCTCTATACGCATTTTATCCGATGCTCGTAACTATGCTACGCAAGTTTATCAGCGCTCAGTGGTAACTCAACGATAAAACTGAACGAAAGCGTACAATTACCTGATCGATTTTATTGGATTCAACTGTGTAAAAATAAAAGTTTCTATAATTCAATAAAATAGTGCAAAATTAATTCTAGTTCCACTGATATCAGTTATCAGTACAAAGGGAAGTGTCTTTTGATACGGATAATTATTTACTTTTGGTATGAAAAAAAACAGAAGACACAGCCTGATAGACAGGTTTATTTCCAGCGTAGGCTAATGTCAAGGAGTACGTAATAGCTACAGAATAGTGGCAGTTGTTAGTGAGTATAGGATAAAAATGAAGCCGTATAGTTTATGGAATCAGGCCATGGTTTCCGAATGCCGGTGGTAGGCTGACGTTTACTTTCCATTGAACCGCTTCCATATACGACGAAGACTCCCTGCAAAACCGGCCAGCCAACCAAGCAACGAGTCAGCTAGCCATCGAGACCACTCATGGAAGGAACTTGAAGAACCAGAAGGAAGAGTCGCAAGAGTATTACGCTATAGACTCCTGAGAAAATCTTGACATCTGTTTTGTCATCATACTCTCTGACGAGGTGCACTGTAGATGGGTTCGAGACAAAAACAAAAGTTCTGAATTGCACTGAAAGTAAGGATGGAAGAGAGAATTTCTTTTTGAATGAAATCGAGCAAGCCGAAGAGGACCGAGGAGTCAGTCAGTCGTCAGACCTGAAATCCGGCCTACGAATTTAGATCAGCTCGAAACGGTCGTAGAAAATACTTCTTGTGACTCGGGGACGAAATAGAAAGGAAAGAAGAAGAAGAGGAGAAGGAGAATAAGAATAAAACCTTAAAGTTAGGGTTACTGGGTACTCTTCGTCTGGCAATTAAGGGCTAATTTCGTTTGACTTCTAGTACATTCTTTTTCTTTTGCTTACACGCTAATTAGAGCACCGTTCAGTGAACATTTTGAAAAAAAAATTCTTAAATTATTTTCCCTACTTTCGCACAGTGTACATTTGTGATTCAACTTTTTACCACTTTACTTCAATGTTTCAGGATGGAATGACCATTGACCAATGAAGAAATGGCGCTCATCGTGGAATCCTCAGGACGCGTTTTCAACGGAAACGGTAACTATCTTCATGCGATATCTTCCAAGATATAATAAGAGATCCGCTTGCTTCCAAATGCTGAAGATCCGCGAATTCCGGCTAATGAACTTGCAGATTATTATTACCGGGCCGATTGGACAGATGCCAAGGGTTACGGCATGTTGCCTCAAGCACCGAAGCGCAAGTTCGTTAAACCAGAGAAACATCCAAGGAAACTTATCGAGTCATCTTCTTGAGTCATGCAACAGTCATTGAATCAAGCAATGAACTGCTTTATTGATATCTAACAAAATACAGTCATAACAGAATCAATATCAATAGGCACATAAGTATGATTGACGATTCCTCAAACTGATAGAAAATTATTGTTATCGAATCCCGTTAAGAGTCTGATGCAGTATAAGTAGAATTAGTAAATTTTCCAAAAAGTATTGCATCTCATTGTTTATACTGCTGTATTATTCTTATTAGCTACGTGACTCATTAGATATTTCTTTTCAGTGTCTAACCAGGGTTTCCTGGACAACAGCTCATCCGGCTCCAAATGTCTATGCTGTCCCTATGGATACCACATCGATTTGGATTTTGTTCGATATTGCGAAGCTGTCGCGGCAGGAAGTAGCGATCGATCCATAAGCGAAAGACGCAAGAAACGAGAACGCAGACGACAATGTCAGTCAATGGAAGTTCTTCTGGGCCTGGTAAGAAAAATCATTCCGTTAGAATTACGTTGAAGTAATTGTGATAGATTCTTAAAAATTTTCAACAGTTGTAAGAACTATCATAGAGAAGCGTAGCAGTCTTAGATCATAAAAAGTTGTTATTTAAGTTCCTTAAGAGCTGCAAAGCCTATTCCATCGTATTTATATTATCTGGCAATTGATTAAATTACCATATAAAAATCATTTCGATATTAATACCAAGCATTTTACAGGTAAGCCCAGCCCTGGCCAGTATAGAAGCCCAACTGCCGAAAATTCCTCAAGAAAATTTAACAGTAAATTGTGTGACGACCTTGCCCAGATGTGGACACGCGAGGCCTTCAAATATTCATCAGGTAACAACAAATCTGGACCTGAGCGATGTAGTGGGGGACTTCGAAGCTACTCTGAAACGCTCCTCGAAACCCGGTAAGTTTGAATTTGCGAACGAGTCAAAGAAGTTTATTTAATGTTAATACCGCAAAGATAAAAACGAAACCTTTTTTTGAAAACGGATAGCTACCTGAACGGAGTTTCAAGGAAATGTACAGTTAATTTCATATTCCCCTTTGCCAGGTATGTACTTTCCCATTCCCTCTCTGCTCTCTGTTTACTGTCGACGTCAATGCTGCTAGTACCACACTAGTCAGTAGTAGTCCTTAGTTTCCAAAACAAAGTTCAGTATGTAACATGGTCTTTTCTTCGGAGACATTTTACATACACATTATCCATGAATAATTCGATATTTCATGATAAATTCAATTGGATTCTATATATGTATGTCATATAATAATATGATAAATTACTAGTTTTTTTTTTCTTTTTAAACCTTACTGTTATGTAAATGATCGGTATACAATGTGACGCAATTTCAATAGTATTTTCTATGAAATAATTGTTGTAGAAGTCAGTAGAATTCTCAATGATTCTATTGCATACGATTTGCAATGTGCTACTGAACTCAAAATTGTGTCTAGTCAGTGCCGCGTGGAATGTGTATGAATATCTGAAGATGTGTCCTGTGTTCTCATTTATCAATATTAACATTTACAAGGGTCTGAAAGTCGATACAGCAGCGTCATCTGGTGAGTGCAGAACTGTAATTCCGTATAAATCATACGGTGAAACTTTTTTCCTTTTATCGTTATTGGAGTATAAAAAATTGAGGACGTGCCATCCGGATCTATAGGGGCACAAGTAGCTAACGGACAATCTCGTTTATTGGCTACCGTTTCTAATGGATTATTAATTCTAAAAATTTGCCACGAATCGTCTTCACGGCTGTTCGATTTCCTCGTGCTAAATTCTCTGGCGTCTCGAGATAGAACGACACGATCCTCTTCATGCTAGAGCAATCTTTTCACCGTAGAGAAATGGCATTTCGTTAACCAGTCAATACTGTCTGTACAATTAGTCTGTTTACTAATCCGTTCATTTCTCATGGTCGACCCACATTGTGTCATTACAATTCTCCCCTTACAGCTTATACTGACCAACACCCATTGCCTCCATCTCTTGAAGATTTGTCAGCATTCTCTTATTGTTGCTTCTTATTTCATTAATCTCTTTTCTTTAGCGTCCACCTTATCGGATACACTCTCAGCGCCCATCTTTATTTCTTCAATTTCATCTTGGCATCTTGTTGCAAGTTGCTCGATAACAAGATAGAAGCTTCCCTGAAACCGTCTCAGTGAGACTTATGAGAATTTTCATAGGAATAGGACTCCTTGAGAAAGTTTTGTCTTGTAGTAAAATAATAGGACATGAAATTAGTTACAGGACGTTCTGAATCTTTTATTTTGTTTTATGCGGCCAGATATCAGGAGATGATCTTATCGAAATTCTTTAAAGATAATCCATCGATGAATTTATCAATAGAGATAAAACCGTACGAGAGAGTTCCCGTAAATCAATTTCACTTGGCATTTGTACAGCTGTGTAGCAATCTAAAGAGGTTGGGTGAGTATTTTAAAAATGCTGTAACATTTATCTTGATTTTGAAATTGCCAAATTTTAATAATCAGCCTCCAACTATTTGCGCGCCTGGAGTTCTATCTGTATGCACGCTAGTCCGCGTTCGGATGCTAATTTATACCAAAACCGGCTACTCTCTTCCAGGACACGAAGGTCGAACGACCTGAGTGACGCTGAATATAGGATGATTTTTCTATCTTTAGCGATGTCTCAGATATTCGCTCATTCTCACTCTCTCTCTCTCTCTCTCTCTCTCTCTCTATATATATATATATAATATATATATCTCAATTTCATTATCTGACAAATTTGCTCGAAATTTTATATTCTCACGGATCTCTCTCGTATTCACTCGAAAAAATTCCCAGCCGAGAGACGTTCAATTAATTTTTTTTTCTTCCCATTCTTTCACGACACCATTATACGCAATCTTCAAAGAAAGATCTTCTCACTCTTCTCTTTCACTGAAAATTCCTTATCCCCGGCACATACATTGTTATGTAAAAGGAAAAAAGCAAATTGTCACGTATCACCTTAGAAACGTGTTATCCGCAATACACGTATAAGGAAAGCTGCGAACCTACGAACTCGTGAACCCTGAAACTCGGCAGTGCGTAGCCGAAACCACCTGCTTCCGGTAACCGTAATGCCTGCCGAGCAGCAACCACGCAATAACCGTTTCTTATTAGATCTTGAGGAATAAGAAAATCCGTAGTGGAACTGTGAACTCTTGACTTTATTTTTACTTCGACGAATACCTATGGTACGTTATTTACGCTTGTCTTCCTTCTCACTTGTTCTGTCTGAACAACCGTTGTTCTTGTTTCAGTCCCACGTCCATAATTCTATCCGAGTCCCAGACCTCCTAGCTGAGCAACAAGTGGCCACTGACGGGTGATCCTAACAGAACGAAAATTAGTGATGTTGCATTCGTTGGGGCAATCTCAGGTGTTGAAAAAAGATGAAATTAGAGCAGCTGTGGCTTGGATTGCATCGATGCAGCCTTGCATAGAGCGCATATGGCATTGCACCTGCCGAGCAAGGACTAAAAGAAATGACTAACCAACCGACAGTTTGGATGAGCCATATTTGAATCAAATTTTCTATTTAAAATAAGGACAATATTAACGAAAAGAAGTTCAGTTACCCTTAATCACGTGGTGTCGTTCTACAAGAAACTGTATAACTTATTTAGTGAAAAAATTTATTAAATCATATATAGCAATAATGAATTCTTCAAAGTTTAAAAGATACATTTCTTGTTTACAAGTCTCTTAATTTGTTGACAAGGACAATCTGATCATCGCACGAAACGTGGTTGTTCTCTCCTATCTCAAGCATTGTAATTGAATGTACATTTGACAAGTACAACTTTCCTGATTAATAGTGAAGTGTATCAGATCCGTTGATTCTCCCTACTCCTGAACTTCTTTCCTGGCGAAGTGGAATCCGAAGTAGCAATGTTCCGGCAGTCGAACGCGAGCTACAAGCCAGGGCGAAAGGCTCTCGGCTTCGAATGCTCTCCTAACAATAGCCGTGTGATAGATAAAAATAAATAATAATAATAATAATAGTAATAATAGTACCCAATGAGGAATAACGAGTGAAAGAAAAAGTGAGAGTAACTGCAAGATGTGACGACTATACGGGAACTAAATCGTGCGCGATTACCGTGCGATTCGCTCTGAAATTAAAGTCTAATAATAGTTCCAATATTAGTCTTGTAAAATTAGCCTGAATTCATGAGTGAGAAGCTATATGCGCTAACCGATTGTCGTTCAGCTTAAGATTCAATAATCGCTTGCAATGGCAATCATTATTTTTAAATTTAGCATCACTTTTCTTTGCATCTCTCTCGGCTTCAATCCCAAGAGCCACTCGCGACTCCAATATACTTGCGTACAGTAATGCTAATGAAAAGGTCAAGATAACTACATGTTATCTTGACGCTATACTATTATTTAAATTATTTGATACCTACGGATAAGAGTGTACAAGGTTGTTCAGGGGGGGAAGATGGGTGTGAAAAACTTCATCAGAAAGCGATTGCCTTTCTGCAAACTCAAGATTAAACGCAAGAGTCGTAAGTTGATGGATCTTTGTTTTATTTTCTGGACCAAGTGAAACTGTGGGATCTTCCGTATCCTCAAGATTAATTGCAATCATTGTACATTGGAAATGCTTCAACATTCGATGCGTATTTATCCATTGCGGAGTTGCACACTGTCAAGCGTCAAGCTATATTTCTTGTTTGTCCCTCTGCATCATCAGGCGATAGTTGTTTTCTCAGCAAACAGGATCCTCGAGATGCATCTTCTTCCTATTATCCACGAGAAAATGTTCTAGTGAGAATTTTTGGCTGGATAAAGCATGCGTTTCCTAGCATTTAGTGTTTTCACATCAAACAGACTACTAAGTAGTTACAAATCGTATTTTATTGGGGGCAGAACAGTAATGCGAGACTGACAGACATTAACTACGTCAGCTATTAAACGTATAACGTGCTTTGGCAACTGTTATTGCGTTTACAAGAGGATAAAGTTAATTAAAAGTGTCTTCTTATCTTGGTCCAAACAAGCCAGACGCCTTATCACGATTTCAGCTCATGCTAGTTAAACATACATCAGGACTGATTCTTGACCCTAAACCATTCGAGGATTGCTGTTATCATTAAGTAAATTCGTGCATACTGTAATAGGTGATTTTTCAGTATAGTTGATTAAGAACCGTTGATCCGAACTGTCGTAAAGTGATTTTAAAAATGTCAAGAAGCTCGCAAAGGTGCAGCACTCGTTAGAAAGGAATATTACTTTCTTGATAATGTTTATAAATTATTCATATACCCAGCTAGACACTTCACTGCACTTTAAGGTCAAACGCAAATGCATTGTACAATTCTTTCAATATTTTCTTCTTTTTCCTTTGACTCGGTGCATCGGTTCCTGACACGCACCTTTACGTAACATCAGTCGCAAGGCATCAATGCGAGTACTTCCAGTCCTTGGATTCGCTCGAAAGAGAAAAATACAATGTTGTCATATGTTTCTTTACTCATTCACTTGAAACCATTATGTTCTAGTAACGAAGAGATTCACTTAAAATTAGCATAATACTTGTATGACTAATATTGATTTCTTGTCATTCTGTTTAGATGGAACCATCACTGCCTCTCATATGCAAAATTCGAGCAACGTCGAATCCATCGTGGATTTCGACAATGCGAGCATCGGCAGTGGAAACTCCAATCTCAGCACCGGTGCTCTTCAGGTATGTACACCCAACTTGCATGCAGGATGCACGCGCTGCATTTCCAATGGGCGTACTTAATTTGCTTTATGCCTTTCATTTCTGGTTAATTGACAGAACATCAGAGAACAGATGGCCGCATCGCTGGAAAGGATGAAAGAACTGGAAGAGCAAATTAAAGTTATTCCCATGCTACAGGTAGGTAGTTAATTACAGAGCAAGTGGTGTTAATAGAATTCCCAATAACGAATATAAGCATCAAGCTTTTGGTAACTGGTTGAGAGAATCGTTTAAGATTTATTTGGCGACCTATTGATTTCTATTTGAATGCAATGACGCGATGTCAAATCCAGTTAATGAAAAGTCGAGGGTTCAGCTTATGAAGAAATATGGATTTCATGATCGAACGATGACTGAATTCCCCTAGTTGAATCAGTCGTGTTCTTTACAGTGCCGACCGGTTGCCTTTCTACGTTAATTGCTATGGCACTTTCTAGCAACTCCACCCGAGGCACAGGACGAACAATGCCTCCTCTTATCCACGTCCCAATCTTCCTTCAGGTACAGGTGTCAGTGCTCAAAGAAGAGAAGCGAAATCTTTTGCACCAGGTAGACGAGCTCGCCAAGTCTAGGACTAGGAGCAACAATGATACCAATCTGCAACGGTATCGTAGTCAATCCTTTTCCGAAGAACATAGTCTTCTTGAACCATTTAGAACCATGAGGATGCCTACCAGGGACATGGGAACTATGTGCGGAGTCATGACGAGGGACGTCGGTGTTTCTTATCAGCAGGTAAATAAGAAGGAATAGAAGTTTCAACTAGTAGGTATGATTTGTATATTTTTTTTACTTTTGGTTTTGTTTCGTTTTTACAATAGGTAAGAACTCGAGACGTAGGAATGGTGACCAGTACTCCCATTCAGAGGATTCTGGAACGTAGTCTTCTCCAGGTCGAGGAGATCCTACCTTCCGACAAGCTCGACAGATATTCTTCATCTAGGGAGAGTCTTAAGAAACTAGAACGTAGCAAACTACAGATCGAGAATATACTCCCAGAGAGTAATGATTCCGCTTTATTAAGGTTGACCAGGAGTGACCTATTTCTCGAGAATATCAAACCGGAGGAGAAATTGAAAAAATCTTTAAACAGAAGTCCCCTGAGAATTGAAAATATTCTTCCGGACTTGTCAAGTAAAGTTGCACCCAGTCACGCGAAGGACAGGAAGCTCAGAGAATTCGGCACAAATACCGAGAGAATATTGCGTAAAAATTTAGTATGTAGCGAATTAAGAGTTGAAGAAATTGCACCAGAAATTAGGAAGGTTCCTGAAGTTCAAAAGAAATCCTGTGGAACGGGTACAGATATCAGTTTCAAGGAGATAGTCACTGCTAGCGAAATGGATGTCATTGTCGAAAACGCTCTCAGGGTTTATAAATTGGAGAATATTCCACCTAAGAAGGAGACAGTCTCGCGAGAGACACAATGTCAAGCACGGTCTAAAGTCACGAGCGATAAAAACATTCAGGTAGCAGAACCGATAAAAATGAAATCTAATGTTGGCGTCACTGTGAAACCAAGGACTCTGGATGCTAGCGTGGACGTCAAAATTGGCCCAGGAAGTCGTTCCATAGGTGTTGGTCCAGATCAAGTATCGACGATACCAGTATCCTTGAATTCCTTGAACTCTCTGAACTCCAGAAGTCATTCGTTTAATTATGGCGACACGCAGCCCAAACGAAAAACTACCAAATCCGTTGGAGTACTTGTAGAGGGACTGATCAAGACTTCCGTAAGGTCAACAGACACATCCGGCTTGACACCGAAAAAGAGGGAGTTTGGAACTTCTACTCTGAAGAAGAAATTCATTGACGTATCGGTCGGCGAGTCTGTCAAGCCACACATCACAATTTCCTGCGCTGCCAATTACTGTGACAACTGTAAAGAAACCATCAAGACGCTGGCTAAACAGATAACCAACAATAGCGAAAACAGCATGAATCATCAGATCTCAAATACCATATCCAGGATACCCAGACCTTCCCACATTTCCTTGAACACTCCAGATTACCGACGACAGTTCAAAAGGCAGGATACCTACACGAAAATCCCTCCTGCTGGAGTTATCAGATATGATTCAGATAATAAGGAGCAATACGAGACTCACAACCGGTAAGTAGTGCTAAAATCAATTACTATTAATTGGTCTTATTAATTCACACCTTCTTGAGAAATATGTACAACTGTCATACTTTTACTGTACTGACTAGAGACTTCCTGCTAATTGAGTACACTGAGTAGAGGTTATTCCTGTCAAAAGAAATAGCCTATTGCCTCTGCTATTATGTATGCAATTCAAAAGACGAGTTTGCGCATTACAGTACAATTGACGGGTGAGGGGGGAACGCTCTGGGCTTTAGGATTGGCGAGATCATGACGCATATTGCCATATGTCCCTGACTAGGAGTCTACTAGCCGTCCTGGTAAAGTTGTAGCTCAGTAGAAGGTAGCATGTCGTGCACGATGCTTTTTCGTGGGGTAGTAATTTTCCGGCTATTATTATTTTGCAAGCCACCCTCGAAAAGCCGAAGGTGACCCGCTTCCCAGGGGTTGAGAATCAAACGAATAGTAACGCCGCCTGGGACGCGGTTTTTTTTATTTAGTCCTTGTCAATCTCTACGTACCAAAATCATATTTATCCGAAAAGCAGCAACGCCTTAGTTTGGATTTGGATGTGATGGATTTGTCTGCTTAATTTCGATCTCGGCTGATCGATGCTGCAGCGGCAGCAAGTTCGTCATTTGTTTCGCGAGTGTAACCTGCACGAATTGTCTTCTGACGAGAACACTGGGTAAATCAATCTCAGAATTAGCTAATTATTCTCTCAATGATTTGACAATCTGATATTAGAACGTTTGTGGCAGGAGAGTATTGAGGGATGACATTTTTTAAGTATATTTATTAGCAATTGAGTTTTTCTTAAGTTCCTTCAAACTTATGATGTTACGTTTCAAGCGAACATTTTAATTCTTTCATTTGGTTTTATTCATTTTCAATGTATATGTGATATATCTACGTTTAAAGACACGCAAAAACAATTACGTTACTATGGGAATGTATATTCTGTTTTAGGCTTCAACAATTGGATACGGAAAAGATCGGTGGCGAAAAGATCGTCCCAGAAGAGTCACCACGTTCAGAGAAAGAGTCGGTCCCAGATGAGAAGCATGAATTGCAAGAATCCGCACTGTTCCAGCCAATTCAAGAGAAGCCAAGAAAAAAGGTTGAACCAAGTAAAGAAATGCGAGCCGCCATGAAGGTCTTGAATGACAATCTGCGAAAGTCGCCCAGTAGAAATATTTCACATCAGATTAAGAACGCGACAAATGTAATACAACAAGAATGGTTCAAGATCTCGAGCACGGCGGAGGCTAATCCTCTGGACGTCGAGGACTATCTGGATTGCTTCGAGGAGAGTTCCGGATCTCTATTGGAGTACATAGTCAATATGACTGATTCCAGCGGAAACACGGCAATGCACTATGCAGTGTCTCATGGTAATTTTGACGTGGTTTCCATCCTCCTGGACTCAAAGGTCTGCGACATCAACAAGGCGAATGTCGCCGGTTACACAGCTGTTATGTTGGCAGCCCTTGCCGACGTGAGGAACTCCACACACGCTTCGGTAGCCAACAGATTGTTCCAGCTGGCTGACGTTAACGTACGCGCTAAGCTCGTAAGTATAAGAAAACAGTAGTGAATCGTCTACAGGGATTGACGTTAATCACCAGTAGGATTCTTGCTAACGCGTTTATTTTAATCTGCACCTAGCACGGACAGACTGCGCTGATGCTTGCTGTATCTCATGGGAGAAAAGACATGACCCAGCTTCTCCTGGACGCTGGTGCAGCTGTGAATATCCAGGACGAAGATGGCAGTACTGCTCTAATGTGCGCAGCCGAGCATGGACATACCGATATAGTGCGTCTTCTATTGGCACATCCTGATTGTGATCCCTCTATCGTCGACGTGGATGGCAGTTCTGCCCTGAAGATCGCCTTGGAGGCTGGCAACAGGGATATCGGTGTACTCTTATACGCACATGAGCACGTTAACCGAGGAACCAGCCCTTACTCGTCAATGAGAAGATCTCGCCGAGGATCTAAGCCCACAACACCTACAGGAGCTTCGCCGTCTGCTCCCGTGAGTCCTGCACCGTCGAGACGCTTTCATTCCTCGAATATTTCTTTAAATTCCTCGAAGTACTCCTCGTCGAAGTAGTTTCATAATCGTGTTAAGGTTCACCAGAAGTCCTGGTTCAGTGCTTTGACATTTGCTAGTTGTTAGGCGAGGACAAGATCCTGTAATTCTTAAGAGATGACGAGCGATAGGATCATTTTCTGTTTTATCTTGAAAAGGATCCACTGTAAATGGAGGCCATTTCTGGCATTTATTTATCTGTCTCTTTCTGTATCTTTATACCACCACTCTCCGACCTCTACCTCTCTTTGTCTCTGATTCATTTAAAAGAAAAAAAAAATGTGCAAATTTGTTAAAATTCTGTTTTCCACGTCACAGAATGGTATAGATCTGATTTTGCTTAGAATTTTTCTATCGTTGATAAAAGTTGATTTTGATCCAAAAGAAAATGTACTGGTCATAATTATCTTTGAACTGCTAATGAGTATGCAATTTTTATTAATTCCGGTTTATCTTCTCCTATCTTTCTTGAGGTACCTGATCGCGCGAAGTCAAGTACGGATTGTACTTTTTAAAAAGGTTTTTATCAAATTACTATTAAAATATTCTTGCGCTTCTCTTATACGCAACACTAATTTGTCTCTCATTACTATTGTTCTATATTTTTAATAGCACTAAATCAAATATAATTATCTTTGATTTTTAATTTACTGTTATCGAAACTACTATTACAAGCTAAAGGCTGTCTTTTGTAAATAAGTTTTTTCATTCCAAGTATCGCTCTTTGCGGACTATATTTCTATCTTTCTCCTTGTGTCTCTCATTTTCTCGCGCAATTCGCAAGCGAATTGAAGCCCCGTTTACAGGTGCTGCATGTAATGAACGTACATTAACGGTGCTCGTGGTCATAATTATTATCGATGAAGAAGGTTATAAAAAAGAAATATATAAAGAAGAAAAGATTAAAGAAATGATTATCAACTGTTCGTATGTCGGGGAGGAGCATGCAAGAATAGACAATTAATGAAGAAACTATGGAATATTGAAAAATGTATGTCAAATGTGTAGAGAAACGTATGGACTCTTTCTTGACCATAGGGTGAAGGAAGAGAACGTCATTTTCTAAGCTGTTATGTACTTCAAATTATATCTTAGAGAGATGGCCGTGCGCTTTTTCCTCGGCTCTAGATTTTATATATCGCGTATATAACGTAAATGATTTTCTCATTGAAATCGTCGTGGCGCAACCTTCTGAATGAACATATTAATGAATCACTGACTGAATGAACGAATGAACGAATGACTGTCGATTCACAATGAAAAGTAAAAGTAAATAGTACGAAAACTATAAAAAGAGAAACTAATAACACAAATATACAATTAAGAGCGACGCGGAGATGTGTGAGAATTTTCGAAGTTGTTTTGAAAGGTATACATAAAAATATTTATATATATTATACACGTTGGGTTATTCTTTAAAATTTTTTTAAGAGTCTCAGGCAGCAGACAGCCGTGTTTTAAATGCAAATATAATGAAATGCGTGGGAATAATGTCTTCCAGGAAACTAAAGAACAGAAGAAAAATATAGAACGATGAACAAAGTCTGTGGAGGCAAAACATTCCACATTAATTGCAAATCCTATCCTTTGTAAATTCAGTCCTCCTACCGGAGGGCTGACAGACTGATTAAAAGTACTTGGCCTAAAATATCCTGTCGAACTTTATGTCGGGAACAAGTAACGCAAAAAGCGAACAAAGGTATACAATAGTAAAATGAAATATGAATGAGATACACTGATTTAGATAGCCGTCAATACAATTAGATTAATGTAAACTGAAATAAAAAAATAAACTATTATTAGCTTCAACAATTTGATACTGACTAACGTAGTCCTTCAGTCGTGTGATCGACTTTTGAGGCAGGAAAACAAAATAACGGTTAATACGCATGAGATCCAATAATATTTCAACGTATTACTCTGTGTCCTATGAAGTATTTTCACGTGCTAGTAGCGCGCTGAGATCCTTTAACAAATATAACATTTATTTATTCTTCTGGTTGAATATGTCGCGACGCTGCCGTCGACTCCGCGCGAGAATTTCTACCTTCCTTCACGTGAATTCATTTTCCTTTCTCTTTGATCTTTTCTCTTTTTTTTACATCCTCCCTTTTAACCTGAAACTAGATATGGGAGGTCCTGTCGTTGCACGAGGGATACTCGGCGTGGGAGAAATTTTTTTTCTAGGGTTGTGAATAGTGCGTTAAGTTATTTTAACGTGTTGAAGAAAGCGCAATTTAAGTTCAGCACGTCCCGACACGATCGACGACGCTATTTTCAAAGCGACGTTAAACGACGAATGGCGATTATCATTGACGATAGTGATTATTAAGTGATGATGATGTTTAGAGATCTAGATGATAGATCATAGAGACATGTTTTTCATTGTTTGTGCCTTTCTATGTAACATATTACGACTAGTAATAAATATTTAAATAATTCCAAACTTCTCCTTAATATTAATACGTGTATTGCTTATTGTGTTGTCCTGTTCTTCAGTTATATTAATACCAATAACGCTTTTTTTATCATCTATAATTTATCACAATTATCTTTGGAAGCTATATTCGCTAATACAAGCCTAGACTACAGGAGATCCATGTTTCTATAAAGAGAATAAAACTCAACAAAGAGAGAAGAAAAGGAGTGTGTTTGCAATAATCTTCTGTAAGACATCCAAAAGGTGCAAGTATTTAATAGGCAGAGTGAAAATTATATGCACAAAAACTCATAACTCATTCGTTGGTCTGAAACCATTGACATGTGATAATGGAGTAATATAACTTCGAAAGTGGCTGCAGTATTGAATACATTTACGCGAGGGGCCTATTCCGGCGTGAATTGTACTGATCTAAAGGAATTAACAAATCACAGTCACTTATACTTCTAAGGAATATTTATGATTGATTGATTGCCTTAGAACAGTACTAATTAAACCGGAATGGAAATACCGTGTAAACATAATCACTATGAAAAGGTGGAGAGACTAATCTTGGTGGAAATACATATGTTCCTATCAGCCTCCCCTAATTATTCACTTTTCTTTCTCTTCATATAAATTAGTCACTCTCTAGGGTATGCTCAGACTAAAGTTATATCTATGTAAGTGGTTGGGGATGTCACTCTATGTAAGAACAGTGAAGTATATTGAAGTATATTAAGAAATGAAACACATAAAATTCCCTATCGTCAAACGGTATTCAAATAGTCAAACGAGTATTGCCATGTAATGAGCTCAGTTTCAGTACATGTTAGAATAATGGTTCTATTTAAATACAAAGGAGTGTTGAGAAATCACAACTTTAATACAGTTGGGTTCAACTTGAACTCATTTGCTATCTAAGATGCATCTGCTTAGAAACATCAATAAATCAAGGAATTGTTATGGATACAAATATGTATAACTATAGAAGGAACTTGATTTAATGTTCTCCTAATTAAACTTGCAAAGCTCATTAGTCTTCTAATCAAATCTCGATTGGCATTGAACCCTTTTTTGGGGTTTCCATCACCAGCTTTATTATAGTGTGCAAAGAATGGACGTAACAGGAGTTACATTGCTATGTAACAAACACCAAGTAAGGTAGATATTAACAAGCTAAATATGGAAAATCTTAAAATTCTCTGTTACTTCCAATAGTAAAACCTCTTTCATACATTTTCTAGACTTTAATTGGCAAACCGAGGTTGATTAACTCATATAAATCTAATGCTTGTGTTCAACAGTTCAACAGAGCAAGAGTGTGTGACTGGTCATTTGATAGTAAATCTTGCAACATTAGTATAACTTCACGAATCAAATATATTTATTTCTTAAGCTTGTTTCTACTGAAGACAATCATAGGATATGCAACAGGCATCTATGAAGCATCTGTATACCTCCAATAGCTTACAGTTAAGCATTGCACGTGTATCAGTTATGAAAATCTAGTGCATGTGATTCTAGACATCTTTATGAAACAGTAGCACAGTAATTGCTTCAGGACAAGGATAATAAATGTATTATTTTTATGAAATTACCCTACTGAAAGTTGTTAACTTATGAGACTAAATACGCGTTGCATTACTTAAGAGCATTGAAGAATGTAGTTGTGCTTTCAGTGGGGCGACAGTGTATTATGCCAATTTATAAAATAAATGATTTATTTACTAAAATAATAGTACATTATGTTCCTATCATTCCGTATATGTACTAGCGCATTTTGATTAATGGAAGAGCAAACTTTAACTTAATTAATTTTTCCCTATCGCCAGGCTGTTCCGTATGTCTTATCCAAAAGACACACACATTAGACATAATGTAATTACAAATTAGATTACAAATTCCATAACAATAAAAGAAAAATATATCAAAACAGAATTAACCAAATGACTCACGTTATATTATATAAATTGAGAAGAAAAGCTTAGAGTTTTACATTTAATGGCCATTCTTTTATATATTATTATATTCTCGAAGGAAAGCGTAGCGTTACGAGAATCAATCAACATCATTCATAAATGATCCAGCCTATCTTGACAATTTTCGTATTCGCTGCACTCACCTTTTTCAATTCACATTCAATAAATGAATCTCCGTGCTCATGATATTAATATAAAACATTTATGAGGATCTGCTTCTGGGCTTGCACTATCAGACAAGACATTGATCCGAACAAATTTATAGTACAATACTCCAAGCACCATGACACAACATTGATAAAATTTCTCTAGCTCATCGACAACAGATACGCATATTCTGTTATTGGATAAAGTTTTTCTATTATAATATTACATGATAATTTATAAGATGAATTATCGCATACGATATCTCGCACTTTAGTGCCTATTTGTAGGAACGACATTCATTCTGGGCAACTTCGCTGGAAGTTGGAGATCTACTCGAGTAATCGAGCATCTTGCTGCAAGAAAGGATGACAAAATAAAGATTAACCCTTTGCGCTTCAATGATGACTCCCAGACACTGATTTTTTTGTCGATGCTACCTACCAATATTGTTATACTGGATAACAGTTTACAGTTTTTCGAATTCGTAAAAGCAAGTCCAATATTAAGATTATAAGATTTTACAGTAAACATTCGGCAAAATAAAAATAGTTTTAGAACGATTGTACGATAATTATTTCTGTATTATATTCGCGTGTTAAAATTCTGTATTTAATATGCACAACATAAGGCGAAAATAAGTTAGTATTGTTGGTAGACTCTCGAGTAGAACTGTTGGAGCGCAAAGGACTAAAAATCGAAAGAAGCAAACTACGTGCAGAAGAGGCCCAGATATCTAATATGCTTGAATAGACAAATAATTGAAACTCTAAACCACACTAAGAAAATATTGTTATTCAGCGATTGCAATTGACACAATTCTATCAAGAGCGATCCTTCAGGATCGCTCCTGAGTTTTTCTGCAAACTTCTTGTTTTCATTTCGTTAGACCAGTCTAAAAAAACATAGATTTATGTATAATATACATATATCATAAAATGTAATATAATATATTCTTATATATACCCTGGCTAACAAATGTCATTCTAAACCAGGTCTCATAGAGTAATTTAGAAAGAAGCCATTTTCACAAGGTTTACACGATGAAAGACGACGTGATTCTTCAAAGAGAAGAAAAAATTAAGAATATAAAATGTAGCACGTACTATACGTCAGATATTAGTACAGTGTGAATGTATACGAGGATAAAAAAATGGAATTATGTATTAGACAAATCCTTAGGAAGAAAGCCATTCGATTGGCGTTGAAATTCGTCGACATACTTTTTTGTCTTGATCATAGTGAAACGTCCTGTATAAATTGCAAAATTGTATAATTAAATATATGTATATAGTATATAATTTAGGTGTACGTGTCTCCTTGTCTATCCGTATGTTCTGCTTCGTATATTCGATAAACACTTCTCAAGATATGACATATTGAAAGTGAACTAAATACCATGGATTCATATCTTTATCGCATCACCAAATTAAGGATCAGCATTCGTCGCCATCGTCGTAATTACCGTCGTACTTCCCCTCTTCGTCATCCACATCATCATCGTTACAGCAAAGTTAGATCTAATGGTCCCCCTGTTGATTATTTTGCGCCGGAGTAGCTGGCGTCGGGTCGTCATGAAACAGTGGATTCTTCACCTCCATCTCACCAGTCTTTAAAAAGGTACAACAATGTCCTTGGGTTAAAACGAAGACCCTAGCTGAGGCAATAGTCTGCTAATACTTTTCCCATATAAACGGAAGACTCTAGCAAGAACAGTTTAGATAGTAAACACAGCTTCAGGCTACAAGAACAGAAAATTAAAGGCAAATAAAAATACAGCAAAAGTACAGCATCCTACATCGCAAAAAGGAGAAACTCGAAAGGGACGACAAAAGGTTAAATAAAAAAAAAAGAAAAACATGAAAAGTCAATCTGTGAGATTCTCGTATTTTATATGATGCAAGATAATAAACTTACCGGTGCAAGTCCTGGACACTCGTAAACTGTGTAATCGCCTTCCTCATTTTCCTCCTCGCTCTCGGCTTCAGATACCGATCCAGGATCTCGAGATGCAGCCGTACGGCTAAAGAAATAAGTGACTTAATTATAGATTCACTTGAGCTTGCGTCGATCTAAGTTTTTCATCCACGTACTTTTCCATGGCTATTATTTGTTGCTTCTGATGTTGGAAGTGATACATCTGCGCAGATTGGGCCAGCCTCTGGTCGCCTGATGGAGATATGTCTTTGTTTGGTCCTGTGACACCGTATGCTGGATATTCAATATCAGCTGCCGCTTTAGCACCTCGTTGAAGTCTGGGAAGAATGAGCCTTTAAAGATCAATTATCTGTGGTAAGAATAATACTTTGTGAAATTTTTCATTCCCTTCCAGAAATCATTAACCGTCTTTAATCCATTTAATATTTATTCCAGCCAGCATGATTCCTAGGAAGGCAATTCGACATTAAATAACGTCGCACCTGCACCATGTTAAGCTGATTAAAACGAGAGCAAACATCGCAGCAGCTGAGCATCCCGCTACGGTAGCTGAAACAGAAGAAGGTAAGGTATAATAATTAAGGAAGGTAAATAGATTATTCTTTCTATTTGACAACATACCAATGATAAAGATGTCACTATTAATCTGATGATCAACTGGTAATACTAAAGGGTCATGTTCAGCTCTTCTCTGTGGTTCTGGCATCATTCCTGAGTTTATATCTTGGAATTTATTACCGTAAGCATTTTGTTCTGGTACCAATTCTTTAGTTTTCGGCGAATTCTCATTGGCTTCCTCATGACTTTCTATCACTTTGACGGGATCATTTGTACTTCGATCTACTACTAAATAATAAAATAAATGTTAAATTAATTGTTTAACAGTATTTGCAATAATTATTAGACTGTCAATTCTTACCAGTTGAAAAAGGATTATCCTGATAATAACGAGGATCATTTGGTTTCACAGCAATCGGATCCTTATCAGCCAAATTAGAATCATCAAACTTAAAAGTAAATTGAACTATAGGTTCTGTTGTTTCTCTATTAACAATAGAGTCGTCAACATTATCCCCAGATAAGTCCTTATGAAACTGTACATGCCTTCCAGGAAATATGGAAAAAGGTTCCTCTTTCATTCCACGATTAAGATAACGTTCCTGTTTATGAGAGACGGGAGCGATAGGAACGTTGACAACAGGATAATTCCGTTCAGTATTTTCAAAATTAAGTCCATTTTCAGATGGTTTCTCCAAAATTGGAATCCTAAAGTTGCCATAGTTGTTAGGAAATTGCCTGGGAATGGATTCCAATTCGTAGAAAGCACGTTGACGTTCGTTCCTGGGTGCTAAGTCATTGAAAAAATTATTCTTCTGAATCTGCTGTTGATAATCAAGTTCCTTCAATTGATTTTGAAGAACGTCAATTATATGCGACTTCTCGGTCAGATCATCCAATATATTCTTTTCCTTCTCCCGCAGTAATTCGAGCAGATGTTCCTTATGATTTCGCGACTTAAAATGCGTCGGTAGACGTGGGTAATAATGCTGCTGATGACTCTGAGCCTCGAGATACCTGGCCACCTGTTTCAATGTAATATCCTTTGGTGACTCTGGTAGCACGTCTGTACAGAAACAATAGACAATTATACAGTAGTTTTATTACTCTATGATACTATCGATACTATTCTCATGAGTAACGATCAGGTGTAACGAGGCTCAGTAGAATAAAATTAAAAATAAAAATGCAAGGGAAACAAGACACAGCCAAGTATGTATTCTTATCAGCTGGTGTTCCGTTGGTGGTTTCACACACACGTTTCCTGTAGAATAGCGATAAGTTAACATGTAGCTGACCACTTGCCGTAATGTCAGCGAGAAAAAAGAAAAGAAGGTCATATAAAAAATATGATCAGTGAAACTGTCAAAACGTTAACCAGATAAATGACAGAAAATATTTTAACAGCTTTCAGATAGACTTACCTGGATAATATTCTATTTCTCCTATGGTGAGAGTCACCAGTAAAAGGAATATCGTACCAGGCAACAGTCGACACCTCATACTGCTTAGTGATGGCTGGTGATGGCGCACCAGGTAGTCACGACAGTACACAGTCACTCCGTTCAGATCTTCTTTCTGTTCTCGTGTTTATCGTAGCTGGACCGTCGTTTCCATATGTACTACCGTCATTCATGAGGACGGTCGGGACTTGCGCTCTATACGGACTTTTATTTCAATCAATAATCTAGCCGGCATACGACCTACCTCTATACGTTATACCACTAAAATCTATCTACTCGTATATGTATACCAGAGTTCGTCGTCCGGCGCGCGATATTACGAATGTAACAGGAATCCCGACACTGATTCAGCGAGTCGAATTACAGTTGTTCCCCGCAAAGATCCGCACTTTTGTATCGTTATACTTTGCGTGATCAACTGCTTCGAAAGAGCATATTAGCTGCCCGAGCGACATCTGCTATCAAACGCTTATTATAGAAGCAACTAACTAAATAGTTGGATTACAGTGTGTAAGAAGATCCTGATACTCTAATAAACCAACGTTTAGTCCTTCTTCTTCTCTTAACATTTATTATATCCTCTAGTGATTGTATCTGTAACACACTTAGAATTATATATTCATAGTTCCTATGATAATTATCGTGCCATACTAAGTGTATGGAAAATAAACAATGGATAACTCTGTTTAGGTCGATTTTAGTTGTCGAAGTCGTCGGTGATAGACTCGCCTTCCAAAAGGAGTCTACTAGGTTTACTCTTGGTCTTCTCTTTCTGTTTTCTTCTGCGATTCACCACGCCATCCGGTGCATCCATCATCCTCAGGATCTGCGTCTGATCCGAACAATCCACCGGAGCGACTGAGATGTCACGCACTGCACGAAATTTGCCGCAGTTGTTTAAGTGCTCGTTTTCCAACCGAAAGAAATTCCAGATGAATCTCCTGATTATCATGAAATTCGACAATTATACTTAATGTTATTTTAGAAAGAATTAATTACTGTTATGGTAAATAAACAAGAACGCATGCTCCTACTGACAACTGCAAGTTGCGACATGCTGCGAAAATTCCTGTATGGTTGGAAATCCAAAGCTCGCAAGCAGGTCTTATGTTACATGGTTGATATTCACTATGACATCAGAATACATGATACTGGTTCTTCCAAACACCGTGATCCTTGACGTCGTCATCGTCGTCGTCGTCGTCGTCGTCCTCGTCTTTGTCTTCATCCTCTTGATAATCCATAAGACCAATCACGACTTTAGGATCTTCTCTTCTTATGGGTCCTATGGAGATGTCCCGCACGGCACGGAATTTCCCAACATTGTTCAAATGTTCGTTTTCCAGGCGCAAATAATTCCACATGTACCTTCTACTAAGTTTTTTTTAAAAGGATTATATGAATTAGCATACAAAATGCCAACCATACAATGTGCTTATAGAAAAAAAAATAATATTGAAAGCGCTATGTGATTCATAAAAAAAATTACAGATACAAGATTAATCGGAAAGCACATTCATATACTATCATGCACCTTCCCACTTTGACAGGAATACAACACTGTGCAAAATACAAAATCATTCCTTGTATATTAAATTGTTAACATCGATTGTATAAAAAGTAAAACATAGCTTCTTCTATGAAGAAGTAAAACGTGAAAAATGTGCATTTCTTTTGCATTTTTGTTTTATCTGAATTATAAAGTTTCAGACTATTACGTTGTATTTCATATGGTATTTCGTGACTTACCTAAAAACCTCCAACGGTGCTATTATAGAAACCATAAGATCCGCATGTACATATCCCATTTCAGTTAAAGACAGTGAAAACGCCCATCCGAATCTCAAAATAAAATCTTCCACAATTGCAAAATAATAATAATGCTGTGATATAAGAAATAAAGATAATTATTTTTAAAATTCCTTTCTATCGTTGTATCCAGTAAGTGTCTAATTACCGGTGACGAGTAAACGATCTCTTCACGCAGAAATCTATTTTCACCAGCCTTAGTATCAAACAAACCCCAATCCAATTTCACGTCCCACGTATAAGCAAAACATGAACTTACAATACTTGCAGTAAGCCAGAGATAAAAGTAGGGATTTTCAGTATCCATCACGTAATTCTCTACATGTTAAAAAAGAATGTTCAAGACGAATTCTTACGAGTGGTCGAACTTTAGTATACTTACTGGTGTAAGTAAGGTGTAAATAAGAAAATACAACTACGAAGAAGCTTGTAGCATATTTTCCAGCATTGACCAAATGTGGAAAAGCTTCCTTAGTGTCTCTGTAGCGCCTCAAACATTGAGCAAAGCGAAACCAGGCTGGTAGACATGCAACGAATGGTCGCATTGAGTGTTCATGAATTATACATGTCTCTGCGTCTACATAAAAATATGTTGTAATTGTTAATCTAAACGTTGTAGTAAAGGAAGTAGTAAATTAATGTACCGGTCACTTCCTTCCAGGATGAGTTCTTTATGTAGAAGCAGATAAAATATTGAAAATCCAGAAAAACCGTGTGAAGGGAATTCAATTGATCAGCCAACCAAAAATCTGCGAAACCAACGTAAAAGAATGGCGCGCAAAAAATGCGACCTAGAACACCGAGCGCCCAGAACCTAGCCTCATGCTTGAGGGTTTTTGTTGGATTGAATAAAAACAAGGCCAACAAGAAATAGAGGAATATCTGAAAAAATAGGTAATAGAATACCATATTTCTATTTCTACTCTATAAATAAAAGATAATTAAAATGTGGTTAAAATACCGGATGAACAAACGGTGGTATTCCTAATGTTTCACTGTATAGAAATCCCAAAACAGAGAGTGACCAAACCAGTCCAAATATGCTGGCCATCTCTATAATATGCTGTAATCAAAATATATTTATGAATGAATTGCATAGATGACATAGATGACATTACTAAATGATTTATAACCTGTTCAGAAAGATGATTCCTTGGATCTAATTCGAATATAAGTACATGATTGACCCCTGATGATCTCCATCCGTAAACATTTATTCCCATGAGAAATAAGAATTGGATCATCAGTAATGGGCCGCGATACAGGCGACATAATACACGCCAATCATTTCTATTTCTATAGTAAGCACCTAATTGAAGGCAAAAATCATTATCATATTGAAATTTATGAAGATTTTGTTTGTCAAGACTTACCAGAAAGCACGACAGCTATCAGAAGCACCACAAAGGCTCCTGAGAATAATCCCACTTTAAATGTGATCCATGGAGAGAGTTGTTCCCCTAAAGGTGGAACACGCAATCTCTTCATAGCACGTTGACGATCTCCATGCTCCAGATCTCTGGTGACAACAGCTTCCGTCTCAACTATCAGTCTATCGATATCTTTGTGAGTATGAAACAAAGCTGTCTCCACATGTTCAGCTCTCCATTTCACTCCTATATCCACATTTAAAAGCTACAGAAAAAATACCATTTGTTATGTTTAATTGCAAGGGAACCATATTAAAAAATCAATTCCAATATTAACAAACTTTATCATGCTTCTTGAGAATCTTGCGAAATCCAGTAAAATTGAGATTCTGATAATTTTGCAGTAGAATAAGAGACAGATAGAATTCGGAGAAAGCAAGTTTAAGTTCCTGGAGCTTGCGAGCTGAAACTGGTTTCTTATTTAAGATACGTCCATGGTATCTGACTTTTCTTCCACCAAAGGAACTATCTTCAGAAACTGTATGAGCATCACTCAACTCATTGTTCAAGGAAGCAAATCTTCTTGTGGCCTCAGCCAGTTTCTCTATCGAGCAACATAGAATTGTGTCAACTATAACTAAATACATAAAAGTCTTACTTTCACTTACCAGAATAAAAGGTGTTTATTTTTGCTAGTTCCTTATCACAATAATGAAAGAATTTCTCATCGAATTTACTAAAGTATCTCTCTAAAACGTGAGGCTCAGTCGCGTCTACAGACGGTGCTTGCTCCACAGCTGCATATAATAGAGCTTTCATTTCCTGTTGTTGCAACAAAAATGAAATCGAAATGGTTAAAAGGGTCTTAAAACTGCGCGTCTTCTCGCGCCGAATTTTAATTGCTGAACCTAGAGACATCTATAATGGTGGCGTTTACGTCTCGCGTATGATATGCCTCTATGCTCTATACTGCTTTATTATTGTTCTTTTCTATGCGTAGTAGACGGTTCGTGCTTAATAAAGAGAGGTTAGATGTGCCGCAGAGTTATGTATATTTTAATATTGTAAATAATATAGGAAACAAAGCGCAGGATACTTATTGCAGTATTTTACCACGTAAAGTAAGTAATGCTAATTAATACTTATTTCTAATGAATAATACGTTATGTACTCTCACATAAGTTGTATTTTTTTTTAGCTTTAACATCTTATTTAAATTAACTGCATGAGCCGTTACCTCATAATTGATATATTGCTTTCTCCATTCCGGGGTAATGTGAGCGCTTAGATGCTCAGCAAATTTCATTTTGTCTTAGAACCAAGAATAACAATAACAACAACAAATGATGCAGAACCAGTCTGCTCTTAATTTATTTTCTCAATTCTTCATAACGATGTTTATTTCAAAATGTTTAAATTTAATGATAATTAAAAATCGCTACTATGCAAATAATTTAGTAGATCATTTTACATTGATAAGGCAAGCTTGTTTAGACTTTCATTAAAAGGTATATTGGATCTAATTAACTTTTCTTCATGAGATTTTTTATTTACGGTAATGATAAACGTTATACGTTAAACATTAACACGGATTCATAGAAGTTCTTTAACATTTATATTGTTTTTAGGTTACACTGAGAATTACTACATCTCTAGTAGATGGAAATCTCTCCATAAATAAGGCACGAAAAAAATAAAAGAACATTTTACCTCTAACGGAAAATGAATGAACTACGTAGAATTGTGTTGGGACGACTCAGAGTGCCACTGGTAACATCCCAACGGTGGGTAAGTTATTTTTTTTCCAAATTACGGAACAAACCGGGAAATTCAAAGATAATACGAAAATTGGTAAATTTTAATTTTGATAGAATTTATGATGTAAGCGTGTATTCACAGAAACGTTTTTTTTTCTCAATAGTTATCAAAAGTTAACGTGCGGTTAAACGAGACAGTTATATCTCAGATTGAGAATGAAGACTTGAAACCCAGAAAACATCCTGGTAGAATGTCTATAAACACAGTCGATTTGCCAAACTCGATTGTGAAGGCTATTGAAATTGCCATGGAAGGTATGTGATTTCTGCACATCTTACTCTCTTTGTCATATGGAATAACTTAACAAATTTGAGCTTTGCAGATCATCCAAAGAATGTATTGCTCGAGGATGGGCAAAAATTGGCAAGGTACCTATGGGAAAGGCACGCGCCCTTGGAGCAGGCAGATATTACGGCAAAATATGAGGAAATAGAAAAGGAAATATTAGATAAGCATTTGCAAAAGAATGGCATATCGGTGGACACAGAGACATTGAAACAGCGGTATAGACCACTTGTGATAAAACTTTGTAAACAGAAATTGACTAAATGGGAATTTATTTCATACGATGCATACAAGAGTTTGTCATATATGGCAGGCAGAAGTATACAAAACTATGCAGTAATGTGTAAGATCTTCAATGAAATCAGCATACGAGATAAGGAATTTCAACCACAGTCTCTGTTCGATTTTGGATCTGGAATTGGCAGTGTCATGTGGTAACTCTAAGAGAATTTATGAAGTTTGTCTTTTAAATCTTATCATGTCAAAAATATTTATTTTTTATTTCAGGGCTGCATCAAGATTTTGGTTAAAATCCATCAAAGAATATTTCTGTGTTGATATTTCCCTTCATATGAATGAATTGTCTGAACAGATTATACTGAAATCGAAACCAAAAATTAATAATATCTTCTACAGACAGTTTTTACCAGCTTCACCAAACGTGAGAACTTTATTGTCAATTGCATAATGTTCTCCATTTACTTGTTTAACTATCATTGGAACTACTTATAGCCTCCTTACGATATTGTAGTAAGCGCCTACTCTTTAATGGAATTGCCAAATACAGAATCACGATTACAAACAATTCTGAAATTGTGGAGAAAAACAAACAAGTATTTAGTTATTGTAGAACAGGGAACAAATGCTGGCTTTAAGGTATGTGATAATCGTTTCACTATAATATTTTATTATTAAATAATTTTTTGTATTAACAATTGTTTTTTTTTCATTTTAGCTGGTAAACGAGGCACGAGATTTCGTTTTACACGTATCAAAGAAGAACTCTCAAAAAATTTCTCAATCTGGATATACGTTTTCTCCAGTGAGTTGATTACCATAAAATAAAAACAATAAAACTGAATAAAACAACAGAATTCATAAAACCTTAATATTAAATTTTCAGTGTCCACAGGATTTAAAATGTCCCAGATACAAGGAACTCCAAACACCGTGTAATTTTGAAGTTTCATATATTTCTACACCTTTCATCAGTCCTAGGCATACAAATAAAGAGCGCTATTCTTACGTTATTATGCGGAAAGGTGAGACATGGTATTGAAGAAGATAACGTTAATTGGTATTTAAATCGACCAATTCTTTGATCAGGTGAAAGACCTAAGGACGATGAACAATGGCCCAGAATTGTCCGGCCAATTTTAATGCGTTCAAGGCACACGATTTGTCGTCTATGCACAAAAGAGGGAAACCTTCAGGAAATCATTTTGACAAAAAGCAAGCATGGAAAGTAAGGGCATACAAATGTTCAGAAATAGGCTACTTCTACTGTTAAATTCCTACTGCGAGGGAAATATCAATTTTTATTCCTTTACAGAGTCGCATACCGTTGCGCAAAGGGTAGTAATTGGGGCGATATGCTACCCTTAGAAATTGTGAATGAGAAGAAAGACAACAATAGTGATAACGATGCTACTGTGGAGGATGTCAAATTCAAGGAAAGTGAAGATCAATCAAATACAGATAATTCATGAACCAAAATTATACATTAAATAAACATAAAACGTTCTGTTAACAAGTCATGATATACTCTCACTTCCTGTTTTTAAACTCATCTCCTCTACTCTCGTTATGTCCCATAAACCCGTTATAAAAATTGCGCAATTATTTTTCCGCGCAAATTTCGTACAGGTCTTAAAGACTACAAGAAAAAATAATTCAATATAATATAGGGAAAAGAACTGAGAATGAAAAGAGGGGGCATTTAAAGACTTCGCGAACAGCCGGAACCTGAACAGTTCTGTCTACACGATGCATCGAGTCATTTCATTAGAGTACACCAGGTAAGTCGTAAGATTCTTATACAGTTAAGAAAACTAGTACGTTTAACACTTTTTTACCAGTTTCCGTAAACTAAATTTTAAAAAATCTCAAACAAAAAGAAAACGCACCGCTTACTATGTTTCTTAACTTTTATTTATTTATAAATAAAATGAGTTGAACCTTGATTATATTCAGAAAGTTTATAAGATAATGAAGGATAATAAGTAAACGTGTTATACCTATTTATTTATTTACACGTTTTACATCGATTCTAATTAAATTACGAATAGAGAATAAAAACCAAGCCGTGAAATTCCATTACATTAGTCGTTATGAGATATAGGGAAATGACAGTATGCTTACGGAGAATGCACATTCCGTATGCAACTTTCTCCAGTTTCACTTTCTTCCAGCAAGATGTTATGAACGATATTCTCCTTGTTCTATAATCTCGTTAAACTATATACATTAAGAGTTACTCCACATAATATTGTTCAGTATAAAAATTATAAATATGAGCGATTCCATCAGACTTCAGCCATCCGTATTTTATTTGCTGTGCTACGTGGATTCGGTCGTTTTTATTTTGAATATAGATATGCCGGAGACGGTGCATCGCATACAAAAATTATAAGATATGGAAGTTTTGTTTTTTTAGTATCTACAATAAAAGTATTGTTAAAAAAATTTGTTGAATTATCGATGTTACGGAATTTTTTTAATATTCTATAGACAGAATATGAATTTTGTGCAAAATTATAAATTGGGACATCCCGCCGTTTTTTAGTCACAAATTTTTTTTAATTTATAAGAACACTAATTTTTGTTAAAAATCTTAAACAAAAATAAATAAATTTTAATAAATTAAAAAAAAAGTAGTGCGGGCTGTAAGTTTATAACCCTAAACGCAGTCTCAACTCTGAAAAATACAAAGAGATAATTTAATTAGAAAAAACAAAAATTAGTGTTCTTATAAATTAAAAAAAAAAATTGTTACTAAAAAACTGCCGGATGTCCAAATTTGTAATTTTACATAAAATTCATATTCTGTCTACAGAATATTTAAAAAAAACTCCATAACACCGATATCTACTCTGTTTTATTACTCAAAAAAAATGTTTTATTTTTTTATTGTGGATACTAAGAAAAACAAAACTTTCATATCTTATAATTTTTTGATACGGTGCACCGTGTCCGGGATATCTGTGTTCAAAATAAAAACGACCGAATCCACGTAACACACCAAATAAAATACGGGTGGCTGAAATCTGATGGAATCGCTCATATATATCCACCTATTTAATCCATACTTCATCATTAATTACTCATTTAGGATGTTTCTGCCAGCTATATTATTCCTTATTATACTGATGTTATTCTTCTACTTGGGATCAAGAAAACCAAAAGGTCTTCCGCCAGGTATCACTTTACCTTTTCTCAAAATTTCTAAACTCATTATTGGTATCATTCCTCAAGTTTCTTTCTTCATTCAGGACCACGTTGGTGGCCTATTCTTGGCTCAACCCTAGAAGTAATTCGGCTTCGAAAACAGACCGGCTATTTATACAAGACTCTCTCGGTTCTCTCCAAAAAATATGGTCCAGTTTTCGCTGTAAAAATTGGCATTGATACTATTGTATTCTTGAACGATTATAATAGCATAAGATCAATGCTGACCAATGAGGATTGTGACGGGAGGCCTACTGGACACTTTTACAAAATGAGAACACAAGGAAAGTCACAGGGTAAAATTTGTTCATAGTTTATATTTACTCTTAAATAACTGTGCACACATTCATTTATAATTCTATGAATACTCTGACAGGTGTTTTGGTCACTGATGGTCGCTTATGGGTTGAACAACGTAGATTTGTTCTTCGGCATTTAAGAGAATTTGGCTTTGGCCGCACCACTATGGCCTCATTAATAGAAGAAGAAGCTCAGCACTTGGTCAATCACTTTAAAAGACTTTTGTTAAGTGCCAATAATCCGGTGTCGGAAAGCAGACAACAAATCAAATCTTGTTCAAATAACAATGGGCAGATTTATCAACTGATCTCTGATACGAATATTAATAATACAATGATGACACACGAAAAAGACAACATAGAATCGGACACTAAGAAGAGAAAAAATGAAGGAATGACTATTGAGGATGCTTATGTGAAAGCTGACGATTATGATGAAGTGAGAAAAATCTCACAGTCCTCCGGAATGATAATCAGCATGCATGATGCCTTTGGCATTCCTGTACTCAATACATTATGGCGAATGATGACTGGGAAAAGGTGGATGTTTTGATTTTAAATAAAAGTACGAAAAAGTTACATGTAACTAACTGCTTTCACACAATGATCCTAATTAATCTAGATATAATCCGGATGATGCTGAGCTGAAATATCTTCAAAAAATTGCAACTCAACTTTTAAAGGATGTGGATATGGTGGGCAGTACATTCAGTTACTTTCCGATACTGAGATACTTGGCGCCTGAAATGTCTGGTTACAAATCATTTGTTGCAACGCACGAGCGAATCTGGAGATTTCTTAAGGTACAGTAGTCATTGTAAAATATATAATTCACATAAAAATACGCATTGCTCTGATATTACTACCTCCCATACACAGAAAGAATTAGAAAATCACAAGACTAACATCAATCCTGAGAAGCCTAAAGATCTGATGGACGCCTATATAAATATTTTACAGACAGAATCTTACAGTAAGACGTTCTCAGGTATGCTTATTTCAAAAATTAATATTCCAATAAAAGATGCCATTACTAGTATAATATTTATTTCAGAACAACAATTACTAGCTATCTGCTTGGATCTCTTCATGGCTGGATCAGAAACAACTTCCAAAGCTCTCAGTTTTGGTTTTCTCTACATCGTACTCAATCCAGACGTCCAGAGAAAAGCTCAGGAGGAAATTGATTTGATAATTGGTCATAAACAGTTTCCACGCCTGAGTGATAGAGTAAGGTAAAAGTTGCAATTTTTTTAAATATTACTATTTGCTTTGGTTACTTTTCATTAAAACGAGCTGTGAAGATATCCTACCAGATGCTTTCTATTAACTTATGTACTTTCTCAGAATGCCCTATAACGACGCGATTGTTCTGGAATCGGTACGGATGTTCATGGGACGTACCATGGGTATACCACACAGAGCCTTAAGGGATACATATATCACAGGGTATCGGATACCAAAGGTAAATGAAGTATTTATCAAAAATTTCTAATAAAAAAGATAAAATAAAAATATACAATAAACAAAAAATATAAGGAACTGGCTAGATATTATGATTATCTGCTATATCAATTTCTCTTCTTCGTATTTCAGAATACCATGATAGTGCCTAATTTCAATGGGGTTCTTATGAATAACTTCTGGAAAGATCCAGAAGTATTTCGTCCAGAGAGATTTATCAACTCTGATGGAAAGATCTCAATACCCGATCAATATCTGCCATTTAGCTTTGGTAAGCATTCATACACTTGTTACAAAATCCAAAAAAGAAAAAGTATTATATTTGGTTGAGCAAAGGTAACGAGTAGTGTATCGAAAGATTCTACTTTTTTGTCTTCTTCTATATCACAGGTAAACACCGTTGCATGGGAGAAGGTCTGGCCAAGAGCAATATATTTGTAATAACAACGACCCTCTTGCAAACCTTTAGGTTTTCTGTTGTGCCAGGTGACAAGAAACCGAGCACAGAAATAGTGGACGGCGTCACAGCAGGACCAAAACCGTTTCGTGTCCTTGTTACACCACGTATATAATTGTGTTAATTATATAATATAATTCTTGTACGCATTTCCATTTTAGCAAAAGCAAAAAGTATCGCTTAAAAAATTAAACTTACATTTTGTAGAACGGGGTTGATGAATATTTCTATCCTATCCCACTGATTGAACAGTGGGATTTTATTTCGACTCTTCGTTATCGCCATTTTCTTTTTTCTCTTACAACCCTTCAATAATCGATTACTCATTAACAATATTATATTATAAAATACATATATATGCACATATATTATATATTGTTTAATTGCATACCTACAACGACAGCGTTCGCGCGAGGAACTAGCTGTAAAAAAAATCAGCTAAAGACGCGACGAATAAAATAAATACTCTTGACGAATACATATCGATCGTGTATTATTCAAGCTAACAGGTAATTATGGGCTGATAAAAATATCACGTTCAAAATTTATTTACTTCTTTAAGTCGAAACTCGATAAAATTCTATTGGAGATTGTTGGGTACGACCGCATGGAACATAAGGAAATACAGAAAAGTAGATACTTATATACGTATGGACATCCGTTTTATCAAAAATAAAAATACACGTGTTTAACTCTTAACGATCACACTTCAATAAAGTTTCCATAAGGATCACACGTTACGTTGAGGTGTCACTGAGACACCAGGTGACCGTTAAGGGTTGAAGATTTTTTATTTATTAGATCTAAATTTGGAGATTATCAGCTTCATAGTTTGAGATTATCAACCCTCAGCTGGGCGAGCTTACAGCTAAAATGCCGCGCTTTACTTCCCACTTTTTGCCGTTCTGTTCAGCCCCTTTTAAACTGGTTTTCCTTTTTTCAGACAATGTTAGCATTCGTAAAGATTGCCTCCCAGATAGCACAAATTACAAAGATGTCAATAAGACGTTTTCAGAAGGTCTTACCTACCGCTTTTTGATATCTTATTGATACCTACGTAATTTTTCTTGTTTGGGTTATTTATTAAAACTACTCACCAGCAGATATATTAATAAACTCTTTGTCACATCAGTCGTTAATAATCAGTGAAATATACCTCAGTACAAATGATTACTTATTTGATTAACAGCAAAACAACAAGTATCGTACATAACATTTTTGCTGAATATTTATTAACTCATAAAAATATGATTATGGTCACATTTCGTAAAACCAACCAATGTGACAAGAAATTTATTAAATGCTGAGAATATAAAGAGGCAGGCTTTATGAATGAATTAGGACTTCGTTTTAACTACAACACGTGAATGAGACGTTATTACATGGTTCAAGCGATCGTGTTAAAAGGCAAATCCATTTGCACTGATATTTTGATGATTCCCTTGTTTAAAGATTCATCGAGTCTATTGCTGAGATTCAAGTTTTTATCTTGGTTCCTTAATTTTTATGTACATTTTCTTTTGTAAAATCCTTCAGTAGCTCACAAAGTCCGGAGAAAATGGCGAAATAATACAAAGAAAATTAAGGTTAACGATACCATGATCCTTTAAGTTTTGAGTGCAGAACTCTGGCCAAGTGTATTATCGATGATTTCTATAACGAAACAGTTTTCTGCCTCCTTCTTCCTGTCAGCTTGGTTCATCTTCCACTATGTATATCTGCCAAAGAACAAAACTAATTGGTATCAGAAATCTCTCCTCTCCCACATTACACATACTACGTGATTCCTTGAGACTGTAAATTTACTTACTTCGGACAAAATAGCCCAATTGTCACTTTCGCTATGCACAGTTAAACGTAGTACAGAAATTTTGCCATATTTTCTGTCCACAGTTCCCTGAGCTATTCCCATGGCATCGAATCTTCCTGTAAAAATATAGAAAAAAATTGTTATTTTGAGATTTTAGGCTTTCGCGGCAAATATTATCATTAATACTCATGGTTTCCGGATAGAAATCGTTATTTCATATTATCATTTAATCTCAAAAGAACTGCGGACCTTGCATCGCCGTAAATGTAAACGAAAATCGTAAATTGAATGTTTAGATAGAAATTCTTTTCTTATGTTGACTTGATGGCAGATTAAGTAAGATTCACTAATTTTATTACCACTTTTACAAGAGTTACTCCCATGCTGAAGGAGACATCCGACTCGAAAATATTTACCTGCATCAAGTTCAATGTTCGAAGTCTCTAATTGAATGTTTTCTTCACTTTTGGATTAACCCTTGGAAAAATGATGTCAAAATTATTGTTAACTTGCAGAGTGTATTAACTCCAATTAGGCAAAAATCTCTGTCAAAATCATATTTACGATTATCGTTTATATCTCATGCACATGGTAATGCGAGATTACCATAGTTACCATAAATTAGAAAATAACCTCAGGATATTAAACAAATTTATAATTACTTGAAGAAGTTCCTATTTACCTATGATAACGTAACCGTCCTCCGTTACATTTACACTATTTTTGTTGACATAACGCTGATTTTCTGGCATAACCTCGACAGTTGTATTATAAAATCTATCTGAAGGATGTTCAGCGTTTCCACTCCTGAATAAGTACCTACAAGAACGAAATACCGTGTAGAATTAATTGTATTATTTAATAAGTAGTATCAGGAGAATATAAAATGTACCTCTTAATAAATATCGGTTGCGTAAACTTGAAACGTAGATGATCGCCTGGCTGCGGTAAAAGACCCCAAAAGAATGACTCCCCTTTATAAGCCTTTTGGAGCGTGTACTGTTTATATGGTTTTATATGCGTTTCTACTGTAGCATCAGGATTGTCATGCCCATAGTAAAGCGTTATTTTGCCAAATTGTTTATCCTACAAAATAATAAAAACGTCACATCGTAATCATAATCCTCATTGTATTGTAAAACAGTATGTTTTTACCAATACCTTGAGTTTTTGTACCTTTCCTTTTAGCGAGGAATGTGTACCGATATGCTGGAAAAGCGAAGGTTTGTAATGGAGCCATAACCTAGCTTTAGCCATCTTGCAATGTTTCTGCAATAAATATTAAATAATTAATTTAACAAAAGTATTAAATAGTATATAAGATGACGGATATTGTATTTATGCTTACGCTGTCCTTATCTAGGTTGCACATCTTTGTAGAAATCAAATGATCAAGTAGCCAGTCAACTGGTTTATCGTTGTAAAACATTAAAAAAAATTGTACAAGCCATGGAAGTTCAGAACACTTGAACATTTTTCCTAAAAATTGTAAACTATTAAGTTCATCAAAATTGATATACACATGTTAAAGATGTTTTATACAAAGGTAACATAAAAAAATCAGCTAAAGACGATATTTAGACAACAACCCAAATGCAAGGATACTAAACAAGATATTGCTAATATCTTACCAATGAATCCTAATTGGCAAAAATCTAAAACAAACCAGTGCTCCTTCATACTAATTTTTTGCAATGCAAAGGATTTCATTGTAGTTATAAAATTCTTTTTGGCCAATATATCATCCTCTAATTGTATATAAAAAGTTCCTTTAGTCTGTGCATAAGACATGAGAAAAGCAAAATCGAGGTTTTGTTTAGACCTCCAAACGACACGTTGATGATCATCGCCCAGAGTATCTCGGATTTTTGTGAGGTCTGGATAGTAAGAGGATGAGGGTGATATCACCTCAATGATTCCACTTTCGGACTCCTTAGGAAATCTAGAGAAGAGAACTCACAAGGTCATGATCTAAAGCACACAGACATTTGATTATATCGAAAGATGATACCCATACTGAAATAGCCATTCAAAAATGTTTAGAGAGAGAGGGTCTTTTAAGCTGATAAAATAACTGATAAGCTACTTGGGTGATAAATGTTTATCTGAATTGAGTGTAAACTTCCGGTTATTGCAATACTTATGAAAAAAACTTTAGATCAAATTATATAAATTTAGAAATTTCCTGATGGCAATCAAATATCACCTTAATGTAAGTATACTCCAAACCTTGCAGAAGATTCACAATGTTTTGCAAGATATACAGCATACATATGCTGAAGTGGTTCTTAATTTACCCAATTGCTACTATGGTTATATCTAAATATATGAAGTAAAATCTATCTAACGCGAATGTGAAATGAGTTTAAATGAAATGCAAAGGAGTACTTAAAGGCTCTTATACTTTTGACATGAAATCGTTTGATGATGTCTATTAGTGTCAGTTTGAAGGAAAGTTAAAGTTAATCAATATGAATGTTATAGAAACTCAAAAAAGGATTTATAAACTTACTGAACTTCAATCTGTTTTGCGACGTATGTTACATATTCCAAATCTGTTTCTGCTACCATAACTATAATAAGAGTATCAGTAGTCTCTGCAGGAGTCATGCGGTCCAGAAGATTTTTTAGTGTTGCCAACAAATAACTTTGCACTTCTCTTTTAACTGTAGGTACTCCCAAGACCATACTAACACCTGAACGACCTTTACTTTGGACAAATGCAGGTCGTAAACTGTTTGGATCATCCAGAAAATGAGGGAGAAAGTTATATATCGAAGGCAGCTTTATACTGGATATATTTGAAGTACCATTGCCAATCAAAAATTGCAAATCTGGTAGAATATGACTGTTTTCAGCAAGCTGATGCGATAGCAAGTTTATTTCTTCTTGACTACTTATGTACTTGGCATGTAGATGTTCTAATTTAGCTTGTAATTCAGCAATGCCATTTTGCAGATTGGTTTCTTCTCTCATGTCAGGAAATGATACAAAATTGAAAATGGTGCATGGTATCAGAATTGCCAGCAGTATTACAAAGCAGCGTTTTCTTGTTGATGTTAATGTTATAATATGTGGCATCATTATGACTGGTGCATCCTACATGAGGATGTATTAAATGGGTCCCATTGAATTTATAACGTCTTAAACCCAGTTTTTCAGAACTCCAGACAAACTTTCAGACTTAAGTGTCAAACTCTAATTACTCAATGCTCAAGCAAATACCTAAATAATTGTTGAAGATGAAGAATAGCTATTGCAACATGACAATCTTACAACTTTCCTTCAAAGAATCTTTGTACTTCCTCCATATCTATATACATTCTCAAAAAGATATAATTTTAGTACTGCACAGTATCTTTCAGATTAAAGGAACGAAGTCCGTTAGTTTGCAATAAAAAATCATCAACATTATTTTCTGAGCGTCCGAGTATTTTCTCAAAGCACTTTCTTTCGTTTAAAGGACTATTAAGAGTGACGCCGTTGATTATCTCATATTTTTACACTGCAAGAAATACTGTTTAACGTTTACAACAGTTTACAACCTCAAGGGTTTCCAACTCGTCAGTATGCGCATAAAGTTTTTCATTAGGTTCAGCATATCACAGCATTACACCACTTAGGATCATAGAGTTAACTCTATGCTTAGGATACGTTCCGAAATTTACTACCTGCGTGAAGTTGGCCGGCCAAATTTTATTTTTTAAACTTTTTTTATTCCAATCGTTTGATAGTCGTTTGATAGTGTTTGATAGTCTTGTAAAAACATTTGATAGTCAATAGTTTTTTTCAGAAAATCAAAATCAAAATCTGGTGTGAAGTTGGCCGGCACTTTTTTGTTTCTAGCCGGATTTTGTTTTTCTGGAGTTCAATCGATGCAAAATCGTTTGATAGTTGCGAATTAATTAATAAAAACGTTTGATAGTCCATCGTTTGCAAGAAAAATGAGAGAAACCATATGCGAATCAAGGATCCCAATCCATACAATACAATTGATTCCTCGATCGGTGTGTCCATTGACTTAGACAATATAACAAACTTTTTCTACTTTCAATCGTTTGATAGTCGTTCGATAGTGTTTGATAGTCTTGTAAAAACGTTTGATAGTCATTAGTCTTTTCAGAAAATCAAAGTCAAAATCTGGTGTGAAGTTGGCCGGCACTTTTTTGTTTCTAACCGGATTTTGTTTTTCTGGAGCTCAATCGATGCAAAATCGTTTGATAGTTGCGAATTAATTAATAAAAACGTTTGATAGTCCATCGTTTGCAAGAAAAATGAGAGAAACCATATGCGAATCAAGGATCCCAATCCATACAATACAATTGATTCCTCGATCGGTGTGTCCATTGACTTAGACAATATAACAAACTTTTTCTACTTTCAATCGTTTGATAGTCGTTCGATAGTGTTTGATAGTCTTGTAAAAACGTTTGATAGTCAATAGTTTCTTTCAGATATCAGTGTGGCGATCAAATGCATCCAATGAACAGAGAAACAACGATGCGCTCTCCGCTCTCGGCTCATTTTCGAACACACCTATAATGCTCTGGCGCACATGAAAAAGCTTCTACGAATGGACTTATAACCTTTTCAGGGCTCAATCGATGCAAAATCGTTTGATAGTTGCGAATTAATTAATAAAAACGTTTGATAGTCCATCGTTTGCAAGAAAAATGAGAAAAACTATATGCGTATCAAGGATCCCAATCGATACGATACAATCGATTCCTCGATCGGTGTATCCATTGACTTAGACAATATAACAAACTTTTTCTACTTTCAATCGTTTGATAGTCGTTCGATAGTGTTTGATAGTCTTGTAAAAACGTTTGATAGTCATTAGTCTTTTCAGAAAATCAAAGTCAAAATCTGGTGTGAAGTTGGCCGGCACTTTTTTGTTTCTAACCGGATTTTGTTTTTCTGGAGCTCAATCGATGCAAAATCGTTTGATAGTTGCGAATTAATTAATAAAAACGTTTGATAGTCCATCGTTTGCAAGAAAAATGAGAGAAACCATATGCGAATCAAGGATCCCAATCCATACAATACAATTGATTCCTCGATCGGTGTGTCCATTGACTTAGACAATATAACAAACTTTTTCTACTTTCAATCGTTTTACAAGCTATCAAACACTATCGAACGACTATCAAACGATTGAAAGTAAAAAAAGTTTGGAATATAGTCTAATTCAACGGTATCATAAAAAGTTAAAAAGTTAAAATTGCCACTTCACTGAGTTTCGGAATGCCATACAAAAAATGGCGTCCGATCTCCCCTCCACTTTGCCTCACAGCCAGCAAGCGAGCTAGCGGGTTAGTAGTATACATACATATGTATAGAAGTCTGTGGACACCGCCATATATTCACGGTGCTAGCTGTGAATTTTGAAATGTACCAATGTCAAAGCCGGAAGACGAATATATTGCACGAATTCGGCGTAGTCTTTAATAAGATGAAATAAATCACGATTTCTGTAATATATTCTCATTAAAAAATGATTGGTAATATTTATGCACTCTCTTACATTCTTATATTTAATCTTATTTTATTAAAATCGTGAGTTTTGCATGACATTCTTTCTGAAGATAAATTCTCGTTGCATAAGAAGAAATCACGCTGTTGACACGTGTTATCATTAAATCTCATACGCTAATTTATTTATATCCACTCTTACAAGTTACGATATTGGTATACAGCATCAGCGTAGAAATGCCACCGAGAAGGTATTGCTAAAGAGGGCCAGTCCGCTTATATTTTGTGTGTGAAACGAAATTTATTTTCTTTTCCAGAACTTCTATGCTGGTCCAACATCTTTTTCGTACCCACTGTATCCAATAATCATCAAACATAAAGTCCCATAAGGCTGGCGTTCGTTATTAGTATCTCCTTGGTGGAGATGCTTACTTCTGAAGAATAGAACGTTGGCTAGCACATCTCCTCATTGGAGGAGACAGCCAAAAAAAATGGAAGGAAGAATAGAACCCTGGCGAGTTCAGCGACGGCAGTTTTGTCCCAAAATTCCCTCGCGCAAACAGCTTTCCAAACTACTTGGTATATCGAGCATTCATATTTCGAGTTTTGAGCTCGTGGCTGCTTAGATGTTTGATTGAAAACGACCAGTTTAAAGCTCAAAATATGAACGCTCGATATATCAAGTGATTTGGAAGGTTGTTTTAGTACAGTTGTAGCACAAAACCACGTAGTGGTTTTCCGGATGGTTTAGCGGTGGCTTAACGAGATCGCTCGCCTTGTTAGGAAAGTTCACCAATTTGCCCATAGTATACAATAAACAAAATTATATGATTTTCTCATGACTTAGTATTTGGTAGAGACTTATCTTAAGGACAATCGACAATCATTGAAGTTCAGCAGCAACGGGTGTATGATATGCAATACTTGTACGTGTAACCGCTTTAAATTTACAGGAATGAATATACGAATCACAAGAAATGCATTTTTATTCGATTTTTTTTTAATTACAGCATTTTACGGCGTATTTTTGAGGTATCAAAGCATGTTAAATTACTTTTTTTTATAAATATTTATGTAAAAAAAAAGTTATAACAGTTACGGTATTTTCCCAATAGTATAGTCTGCCAAATTAGCGTTGGTGAATATTTACCTAATAGTTTTAAATCGTTTTTTCCCGTAAGGGATCCTTATTAATATGTCAAATATTAACGAAGAAATAGACATCAGTGTATATTATCACAATCGTAAAAACGCTTTCAGTTAATAACCGATTAATGTTTACAAAAGTTCAGAATCAAAGTGGAGTGATCAATTATGTAAGAATTTTATGGAAGATAGGTCACAAGTTTCATGATTGGATAAATATTTACTCCAATTTTTTGGCCTTAGACCTTTCAGACATTCAGATAATCGGAAGTTAAAATACAAAGAGAAAACATCCTCCTCGAATTAATATCAACCAGACTGTTGCCAATTTTATTTCAAGTACATTTAAATACACAGTCATTCGTGAAAATTAATACCTCAGCAAACACAAAATATCAGTTGCGTATCAGCAATTTTACAATTTTTTACGCAAGGGCATAATAGTTAATTTATCAGATATTTTAAAATTATTATGCTTTTAAGTGAGAAATTCTATTATTACCGATAGATAAGTGTTCGTATTTACTGCAGCATTACGCGCGTTTAATTTCCCATTAGGTTCATTAGCTAGCTATATATTACAATATATTAGATATTATTACAATATATATACAATATATTAGACTGTATTTTATAAATATAATTAACATTCATAAATAGAATACCTAGATTAATTAGTCAATTTTCTTAGGCTTTTGTGCCACGTTAGACCTGAAACAAATGTTAAAGTCATATCATAATCGTTAACGTATAATGATAAAAATTAAATATATAATAGGCACAATGATTAATTAAACTATTTGCTTATTCCACAATTATGTAGAAACTTACGTTTCACGATCTCTTTGATTAGCCTTATGTATTATAAACCTCTTCTCAATATTTTTAAATGGACCTTCCACGGTTATAGAAAGGATTAACGAAATGATCATCGTAAATAAAATATCAGGGACAAAATCCCAAATCTAGACGGAGTAAAAAAGAGCGTTGCATAAGACTTATTCATGTGAAATTGAACATTCATTTAATCCAATCTTTTACTTACAAGATTGTGAAATGTAAAAACTCTGCCTACTCTGGCAACACTGATTTCGTATATTTGATTAACATTGTGCACCAGGAAAGCTCCATAAGTCAGTCTACTCAACGGTTGAGCCCACGCGGGAGTCAAGAAATTGTAATGGAAATCTATCGGAAAAAAGGAATTCAAGTTAAGAGTGTTCTGCAAAAAATAAATATTTTTGTTCTTATTACAAGAATTACTTACCTAGACCCTGTCCAACTGTTATCAAAACAACAACTGAACACATGCTCATGGAAAATGCTGCTCTATGTAAACTCGCAAAGAGAGCGGTGATCAGTGGACCTTTCTCTGCATTGATATCAATAAACTTAAAACTGAAGGCTTGTATGTTGATGCTGAGTACCACTGCAAAGAGTGCGAAGAAAATCCTCGACCAAGCTTTTGTTAATTTCCATGTGGACTTTTTATGGTCATGAATAATGGCACCTGCTATTATTCCAATCAAATAGGACGAGGCTCTCATATGACTCTTTATGTAATAGTTTATGAAGTAAAAATCGTCCCTGACTTCCCTCATACTATTTCAGAGAAGGAACGTGAATGACGTGATGAAAAAAGAACAAGAAAAATTGTGTAATTTTTACCGACAATAATTATGAAGACTTACTATGGTAGACCCATGAAGATTGGTTGCATATTATAAAAGTAAGTATGAACAAACGGTATGACACAGCTTACAATTGTCAATACTACAAGGAGTGTGTAACCCAGTTTTCGTGGCCATTTCCAAAATACGTATACCACAAATATCCCTAAGATGTACATATGAAAGTCAACCGCCAGATACCATGCTTGGAACATGCACTGCAAGTGTGAAGAATAAACCTTGAATTTGACAGTAATTTAAGAGACAAGATCTTTATAAAAATATGTATATTCTCTTACGAAATTCTGTGGGTTGACATAATTATTCACATAGAGTAAATTCGTCCACCAGTTCGATCGGCATGACTGACTCTCTTTGCCTATTTTAACTTCCCAATAAGGTCCAGTGCCCAAGTGGGGGAGTATCAAGGCATTGAAGAAAACCACAAGCATGTACGAGGGGGTCAATCTAAAATAAAATTATAAAATAATTTCAATTGTTCAATTGTTCACCATAAAACTGCATTCTTCGTTTATCATTGAATCTTGTTTATTGTATTCTTTTTTTACTATCTCCTGTTTCCCTTTTAAACTAATTCTTAAAATTCTAGTATTCATTGAGAAATTCCATGCTGTTCCGTAATTATTGTATATGAACATCAAAGAATTTTGATGGTTTACCTTAAAAAACGCACTAGAATTAGACCTATGACACTGATTTTCTTCTTTTTGTCGAGTTCTTGGAGTATACCATACGCCACGAGAAGTCCGCCAATTCCAAAGTATGCATCTACTATTACAGTACCATTGTGGACCATCATCGCACTGGGGAACGTATACGTCTAAAATAACATTACATTGAGTTATGTTTTCTCTAGAGTTCATCTTTCTTTATCCATCCGAACGGTCAATGTCAAAAAATGTGTACCCATTCCAAATAGTTTGCATTGATAACTGGATTCGTATAGTATTGCATGGTTCTATGTCCAAAGATCACCAAACTCATGAAAAAGATTCGGATCATATGGATACAGTCAAGGCCAGGATGATTATAAGTAGCCGTAAAAATGGTCTTCAGGTTGCGACGTGGTGAGAAACAAAGAATGAGATCCTTGATGGCGGATTTATCAGTGAGTTCGTTATTTTCCATACTGGAATCATACCAGTTGCCGACAACCACCAATGCAAGTAATGTCAGAAGAACGTAGCTGCAACGTAAAATTATGTTTAACAGTCTCTTTCATTTCTTACCTCTCTTCTTAATAAAAAGATCAGCACTTCGTGGGAATTGAGTCAAAATAAGCTATAAAGGAGAATGCGCTAACTCATCCTTCGACTTGATATTTTTGTTATTTCCCTACCAACCCATCATCAACGAAATGCGTATAACCTAATACTAATTTATATAGGCAAATATTAGATTATATTATTTATATAATTTTAGATATAATAGATACCAATAGATCCAGGAAGCCGTGGAAAACTCCAGAAGTTCATCTTTGGTTTGGCAATGTTCTTGCTTCACTGTGGTTTCAATGCGCATGTTCCGAGCAATACCAAATTTTTTGAAGGTCTCCGTGAGGGCTACTTCCACATCCTTAGCCGTGCAAGAAGCTGGAACGCAAAGAGCTAATTGCATCAGGTATCGTTTGACTCTACGGAAATCTCCACGCTCCTGTAACATTATTACGAAGGATTGAGCATCCTTAGGATCCATAAGAGCACAACGTAAATAAGAGATATATTACTTGAATAGCATCCCAGGCAGGACCATTCGGATCGAATTCCATAACATATGGTTTAGACACATGTGGCATAACGTGTGTTTTCTGGAATTTAAAATCGATCAAGCAATAGCGGCCAGCAATCCTATCCGAATCAGGATGATTCTCATTCACAGGTAGGATCGCTTCTAAGTTAAAACACTGATCAAAGTTTCCATAGTGTCTTGTGTTACCACTTATTATTCCTTCGAAACGTTTACTAGAAGAATCGTACACTGGAACAAGATAAATATTTGCCATGTTAGTCATGTATGTTTATTTTTTTCTTTTCTCACTCTTTTATTTTCAAAGTTATAGTCAAGCGGTCATACGAATATCGCATTATAATTAAACCGCACTATTACTTACTAGGATGTCAGTTAAAAAATATTAACTCGAAATTTTCCAACACCACTTTGTTAGCAAAGGAAGGAATGTTTAAGAAAATTTTCTGAACCGACTGTTCCAAGATAAAAACATTCAGAATCTTTTATTATTATAGAATGAATGATGTAGCACTGTCGTTCAATATTAATATATTCGCGAGTATCATAAAAGCTATTCATTCTCACATTTCTTACATGACAAAAACATTATTAAAAGTTTTACTGACGTCAACGTATCTCATGGACATAGTTGCAACGGTTGAAGAAATAAAAAACTCATTATTCAAACTAAATGGAATATGAATCAGACCGACGAATAAATTATAGGAATCTATTTTAACTGGGACAATGATTGGCTACAGCATCGCGGCTTTATAGTACATGTGGTGGTAAGACTTGATAAAGAAAAAAAATTTCATATAATAACTATGTTCTTAGTAAAAAATTGATTATCGTCTGAGATTGAGAATCAATCAGTTACATCAGTGAAGATTAAAATGTTTGAAATGCACATAAACTATGCGACACTTTGTGCGGAAATAATTCTCTGACGTATGTCAGATCATTCGCGTATCGTGTGTATCTGATCTTGTGACATCTGATCCTATGACACCTGTCTTACGCCACTAAATAGTAAATTTCAATATACATTCCCAAAGTAACGATTTATAAGTATTATTGTCAAGACAAAGTCTCAACTATTCCAACACACAAATAGTGAAATAATTAAGTTTTAAATTAAGCAGTTTATGATAGACAAAGTTTAGCCATTTTATATATTCAAGTACGGTACGGCTTACTTTGAAAAGCCCAGAGAGTTCCATTACGAAGTTCTTGCAAGTAGCGCAAAGTCTGACGCATGCATTCGCCATCCGGAAGTGAAGTAGAAGTGATGAACACATCCGGTAATGAAGGAAATTCAACGAACCAAGACGATTCGAATCGAGACGAGTGATTAGTGGCGTTATAAGTCGTTTGCAGGTCCTTCAGGATACTTTCTGTTTCCGAGGAAGAATTATTGCGTTTCTCAATAGGAGTTGACGAATTTTCAGTATTAGTTGAGTTTCCACGGTTTGGAAAATAAATATTGGTGTCCTGGGATAGAACGCAATTTACAGTAATCGAAAGAAGTACGAGGAATGACCCGACTTCATGTAACATTTTAGACACTGTTATCACATGAAATTCTTGCGGAACTGCTTGATATTATTTTTTACTATTCCTAACACCCGTCTTGAAGCAATACTGAGTTCTCGCGCTAGTAAAACTTGTTTTATGTAGGAGCTCACTTCCTCGAAAGGTGTCCGACTGATTTCCCCTTATTGGTCTTCACCACGTTCCGACCTCAACCTCTGATCTCAGCGCATCGTCTATTTGTCGTCCGAAGCTGCCCTTTACTTCCAAGCGTGTCGTCTCTCAGTGCGCGCTGAGTCTTCACCAGAGTAATACATACAAGCAATACTCTATTGAATCTCCTGATGTTTCATATCTCATATCTTTTTATAATGCATACCCGAAATCCACGCATAATTAATAGCGTCTGATAACTGACTTGAAGTTCTTTGACAGTTTTCATATCAATCAAATAATATTACTTCCTTGGTTTTCTGAAATATTTAGACTTTGCAGTCTTCTTTACTAAAGAAACAAAAAATAATTACGGGGCAAGATTACAGAATAGATACAAAATACTGGACAGAGATAGTAAGAAAGACAGTTAAGCAGATGAGAGGAAAATATGGCACAATATGCTTTACTGTACGATTCACTAAAGGAACTTACTAGTCTAGTCATCGTTCTAATATTCTAGTTCCTTGATTGGGATTCCCACTTTCCCTCTTATCTTATAATTCCCTAAATCGAAATGAATATGATTAGACGTTATATAACAAATTTTTATTTTATAAATTATTCTCACTTTCTCGCTCTAAGAAAGTCTTGTCTCTTATCAAGGATAACCAGATGACATAATAGTAGTGGCTGTATGATTATCAATGTCGCCATGCCATTTTTCGCTCTAATTTGCGCTGCTTTTTCTCGTCGATTTCTGGTTGAACTGGTGGTGCCGAGAAAAACCAGGGGGAAAGGAGTTTACTCCACAGCATCCAGGCACCCCTTAATGGTACCTAAAATATAAAGAGGACCAGAATTAATAAGAGATTAAGCAATGAAAAATTTTAGCAATTGATACTCACCAATAACCATAACAGCCAGAAGTAATTTGAAATAAGAGAGAGTATTTGAACTCCTGATGTTAGAATAATTAAATCTTTTACGTGCCTGTTATTATAAATCATTTATTATCAATTGGAGGATTTATCATAACCTTTCAATCCGAAATTATTATAATAAATACTTACTCCGCAACACCTCCTTCTAGATTAAGATCTACTCCAGAATCTAGTAACTGTCCAGATTCAGTATATTTTGCTTTTGCCATGTATCCCATAAATTGATAGCTTGCTACATATACAATACCTGATAATATCGTTAATGTCTAGAATTAAAATAGATACAAGAATTATGAATATTTGCAGCAATCACTGCAATTAACATTTTATGTTTATATTTATGTGATAGCAGAAACTCACAATAGTTAATGTGGTGAATTCAAAAAACACCATCATGGCTGTTAGATAAATTCCTGCGGCCCCAAAAACCATATTTCTATAAAAACTCAAGGTGGACACATTTTCTTCTACGATTTGTTTGGCCCCCTTTGTAGCAACTTTACTACTCTTTGTAGGAGGCTAGAACAGTAAACATACCCAAATGCATTAATAAAATGTTTAACACTGAAAAATAAAATATATATATGTATACATACATACAGTGCAATCTCTCACACACACACACACACACACGCACACGCACACGCACACACACACACACATCCACATGGATCCTGCTGATCCTAGTGTAAACATACCAGAGAAAGTGGAGTCCCTCACAGCTTACATTCTCTTAGCTCACGAAAGACCAGAAGGGAAATACTTGAACATTGTCACTGGTCACAGGTGTACGAGAAGGGGAACCACAGCAAGCATTCTAAGTACTAATTGATATTTCGCTTAGCTTACATGTCTCTGCATTAAGTAAGCTGTGCGGGGCACTACAGTATATAGTGTGTTTTGTAATTATTGTCATACAAGCTTAATTTTCAAAATACTCTCTATAACAGATAATACACTTTGGCTAAACTGCAGAATACAATGCTTTATTTAAATCCCCTGATGATTGTTATTTTTTTCTTGTAAAGTCCTTCAAGAAGGAGTCGCATCCTACAGTTTAACCTGCACTTTTTCATATGTAAAAAATGAAAAATCAACACTTATCCTATTTTCATTTTTAACGGAACTGCATTCTTCTTTAAATGTTGCAATCAACTTTATATCTGGCAAGAAATTTATATCTTTAATTCTCAAGAGCCTGTTTTGCTGGTACATTTTCAACAAGGAAGAATGATTCCACATGCAAGTGCAACTATAGATTTTGGAGTGCCTTGAAAACCTAAGACAAGCAGGTATCTATGTACACCATGTAATGATTATTGTCTTATGATTTTGCATTTGCCAAAGAATACAATAAATATTAACTTGCTGATCTATCTTGATTTTCTAGCTAAGTGAGTTGCTCCTTAGTTTCAAAAACCCAGACTTTGCTTTATAATTTTGTAGGTATATTATAGTCATAGTCACCTTTCGTCATCCATAATAATTAAAGCCACCCTCAATGTACAAAAACAATTATTGATAATTCAATGCAATGTTACTGCAGGGATGTTAAATCGTTCAATAACTTCTATATAATTTTTCTATCTTACTTAATTGCTTTTAAAATAGCAGTAACATTTTGCAAGGTAGTAACGTCTACTAGAGGTCCAGAATGAATAGTCATCAAGTTTAAAAATGTTTTGCTAAAACTGCAAGTATCACCATTTTATGATTTATAAGAAAGTATAATGTTCTCCAAATATTGAAAAGCCCTCTTGTTGAAACACTTTTCTGAAAGTTGTGATAGAAAGCATGAAAAGTTGTAATAGAAAATTACATGAGTCACATTTTGCAAATGATATCAGGCAATAATGTTTCAGGTATAATCTCAGGTATAATTATCCCAGTAATCTGAAAAGTTAACCACAAACTTTTCAATGTATACCTCAAAAGAGTATTCTATCAATTCATAGGGATTTTGCTACAGATTTCAGTAAAAGCATACGAAAATGATTATGGAACACTAGTGCCCGTTTCCTGGACGTGGTTTAAATCTGGCTCAATTTTTTTAATATAGTTTTAAGATAGGGTAACCAGAGTTTAAACTTCAATTAATGTCGGAGGAAACGAGCATATATACTATTAGTTTTGGAAAATGGGCAGATACGCAGAAAAAATATTGACAAACAATGTTATAATTACCGCCATGTTATCCTTCAGTCTTACGTATAAAAATTAAATTGCTTAGTCAACTAGCGACAAAAACACTCGATTTATTCAAACATATTGCTATTTTTGCATACTTATAAAGTTGTATCAATATACCCATGATACAAAACGAAGTATAGACTACTACACGACGGTCTTAAACCGGTTTAGTTAATACTGGCCTAAGGGAATTGACCAATCTCAAATATTCCTTACAAGTAGAAATATCTACGATTTGTCTATTCCTTTCTTATTTCCTGAAACATAGTCATAATAGGCTTGTATTCAGAGTCAGTTCTTCGTTTTAAGCACGATCTTAAGACATCTTCTCACATCGTGTTATTATTACTATATCTACGGCCTTCCCTTTTTCCTTTCCTTATGGCTATATCCCCAATGGAGGACATGTGCCAGTAACTGGCTCTAATAATCAAGAATTAGAGAAGTTCGGCACTAGATGGCGATGTACCTTGCGAGACGGCCTTATTCAACTGAGCGTGAGGACCTAAGAGTTTATACACCGACTCCCAACAATATTGGGCGAAATCCGTATAAATACTCACTTAAGTTTTCATATAAAAACCCATTTGGTAAATGCCGCTAGGAACTGGGCGCGAACTCTCAACCTTTCGGTCGTGAATTCGCTACCTTAACCAATGTGCTACGGCCGCCCCCTATTTAAGGTCTTAAGACTGTGCTTCGTCCACTGAATTCTAATCATACTGGAATACGTACGGCAGTGATGGGAGCTAGCAGAGAAAGGTAGCAAGGACACAGGCGAATGTAGCAACCTGTCTGTATCACAGACTGTACAGTCTCTGAAAAAGTTTAAGCTAGGCTAAAGAAAAGAGACTAAGCTAGGCACGGGGAGGACTAAAGGTAATATTTCATGCATGCGACCGCCACAATTGTTGCGCGACAAAATTACGCTGACATGAAGAATTCCGTCGCGTCTATGAAATATGGCGACGCTCTGCGAGTTGTCGCATCAGTCGCATGATAATCATAATTACATGTAATTGCCATTAGCTTGCTAGGATTGAAAATTTATATGAGAAATCTAATACAAATTTACTAACTTCCTCCACATACGTCTTCCGCGGTTTGCAGGCTTCGTCGCATATGGTCGCAACATAGAATTCTGTCACACAAAGTTCATTTCGGCTCTACTTTCGTGCAACGAAAGTACACCCACATCCCATAAATTTTTAACCAATCAGCGTGATTTCGTCGCGCGACAGTGTCGCGGTCGCATCATGAAATATTACCTTAAGCCAACATAACATAACCTGAAATAGTGTCTGTTGGGTCTCGTGGGAATGATATTACGAAAATCTTTAGTTTATCAATGAATTGCGATGTTTTATTTCCAAAATGTTTATGACGAAATTTGTACGACTTCTATTATTCCAAAACGGTTACGATACGATTGTTTCAAAACGTGCCCTAACCCCAGACTAGTGATATTAGAAAATCCCTAGGATGTATGGTCGACTAGGGATATTAACGTCGGGTATCTTCTTCCTTTCCGGACTAGGGAATTCCGAACAGAGTCACGTATTTTATTTTGAAGACTGCTTAATATTTTTTGTCGTTTTTATTAGGCTCTACATTTATATCATGGAGCCTGGATAGGATTTATATGTCTTGTATTTCAGTGCTCTTTCCATAACACCACGGCTAGCACTGGCTGGCACTGATATGTCGGTGGGACCATGGGTGGGACAACATTTTTGCAGAGCTTGTACACCACATGCGCAGTTCAATTCGAAAAGGACAACCTCATCCACGAGATGAGTGAGACAGCTGCGCGCTCGCCGGGTTACTTCCAAATACAGGCGTATGGATTCTAGTATGATTAGAGTTCAGTGGTGTGTTAGTATTGCTGTGCGTCTATCGACGAGTGAAAATCGAAACAACACGTTAGTACTTATTGTACTAAATAATGGTTTCGGCCATGCATTATGTGCAAATTTGACTACCGTTTCAAAAAAGGATATACTAGATCAACAAATTTGCACAAGTTTCTCTTCAAAGATAGAACAGAGTGTGTTATAAAAGAGAGCTAACCTGTGCTTGGAAAGTGCTGTGGATATGGCGGTCGGAACGACTAAGGTTGTCCAGGTGACGAATATCGCACCTCAGGCAACGAAGGATCAAATGCAAACGCTTTTTGGTTATCTGGGAAAAATTGAAGATATTCGACTCTATCCCACTATACGCGATGTGGCTGTACCCGTTCAATCGCGTATTTGTTACATCAAGTTCCATGATCAGGGTTGTGTTTCTGTTGCACAGCATATGACTAATACAGTTTTCATTGACCGTGCTCTTATTGTTATTCCATATCAGAATGGAGACATTCCTGATGAGCAAAGGGCACTTGAATTAACAAACAATGGCACTGTGGTGCCTGGTAAGTATTTCATAAAGAATGAAATTGAAATATTTTTTTGTACGATCAATTGATTATATTGCTCTTCTGTTTACACAGGCCTTTATCCATCAGAACCAAAGCTTCCTCCAAATGTGGTGAATGCGATTGAGGGAATTCCTCCTAATCATGTTATCACTACAATGGATCCCAAGCTAGAAGCAAATGGACTACCAGCATACCCACATTTACCAGGCCATCTTGATAGCAGAAGGATAGAAGAGATTCGCAGAACATTAGTTATTGCCAATTTGGAAGCTTCTGTCTCGGCAGAGCAATTATTAGACTTCTTCTCCAGTAATGGAGTGGAGATAAAGTATATTAGGCTCTGTACCAGAGATTCGGATACCGATCATTATGCTCTGGTTGAATTATCTGAACAAGGATCAGTGGTTCCTGCTTTGCAAGTCAATGGAAAAGTTCTTGCTGAAAAGCCTATAAAAATATACCATTCAACCCAAGCAATTGCAAAACCTGAAGCAAAGAGTAACGAGGCAGCCCAAAAAGAAATTGAAGAAGCAATGTCTAGAGTAAAAGAAGCTCAAAATTTAATATCAGCTACAATAGACCCTATGATTGGTATTTTATCCAAGGATAAGCGCAGCAGAAGTGGTTCGAGAGGTAGAAGATCGAGATCCCGTTCGAGAGGACGAAGCAGGCGTTCGAGGTCTAGAAAAAGATCACGCTCGCGACACAGACGCTCACGATCTCGTCACAGACGTAGATCACGCTCAAGGTCGAAACGCTCCAGGTCTAAGGAACGTAAAAGAAAATCTCCGTCACGTAGGCGAAGTAGCTCTCGAGGTCGACATCGTTCTAGATCACGTTCTAGACGATCTAGATCACGTAGATCAAGGTCCAGATCGAAGGATAGAAAAAAGAGGTCGCCTAGAAGAAGAAGTCGCTCCCGCTCTCGAAGCAAACGCTCCAAATCAAAGTCCAGGAGATCACGATCTAAATCAAAGTCCAGGTCATCTAAATCAAAATATTCTGAGAAAACCAAGGACAAAGATAAGGAAAAGGATAGACGTAGCAAGGACAAGTCTGACAGTAACGGCAGGAAAAGCGACGATAAGAGCGAAAGAGGTGATAAAGAAAAGAGTGAGAAGTCCGAGAGAAGTGAGAAGAGTGATAAATCCGAGAAGAGCGAAAAGAAATCAAGCAAGGAGAAAAGAGCGATTGAGAAAGAATCGAAATCCGAGGAGAAGAGCAACAGAAGTGCTTCGGAGCACGAGAGTAAAGAAAAACAGGATTCAGAGAACTGAACGGTTCCTCGTATATTACGTTCAATACTCTCTGACTTCACCTATATTCTCGCTCTGCCAATCTGCTGTCAATATACAAATCCATAGCATGTAATTACATACTTATTGGCATAACAAAAATATACAGTCTCCTTCAGAATTTAGTTATCTGGAATGTATTTCAACCGCCTCCCGAAAGTGATTGGAGCCTTGGTCATTTCCTTGCTTTTATATTATTATATTTATTGAGTACTCATTAGTTTCAATTAGTTCCAAATATCCTTAGTATAGCTTATAGGATTACTGCATCGTTTATTTACTTTCGATTCTTCTTTTTTAACGGCTTTTGTGGAAGCGGTGGCGAAACCAATTTTTCAGTACTACGATAGCGTTCGTTGTACGCTTGTGATGGCCTAATCAAATATAAAAGAACGAATTCGAAAAGTAAAATTTATTGAGCGGTCATTTTTTATATAGTATATCTAAAGCTACTTACCCCGGGAGGACTTGATTCGCGTAAATCGGATCTTCATTTGGATATTGTTCTATTCGTACTGGCAACGGAGCACGCAAAAGTGTTTTCTTCTGCGCCTTTGTCAACGTTGAACGTCTCTTCATTACAACCTAAATTAAAAGATGAAAATTCGGAAAGGATACAATAACAAGATGTCATTATTCCTAATGTATTTTTCAATATAATGCAATAGATTCCTACCACATTAGCATCCTTTATTTGCTTTATTGTTTCCGTTTTTGATGCCTCCTCCATTTCCAGTACGTTATCCATTTTATGTGTTTTTTGCGTTGCATTGTTAAGATCTGATTGTTCTGGTATCGATACATAGGAATGGATTTACTCGTATTAATTATCTTAATGAATATTTAACTTACTTATTATACATTCATCATATTGATTAAGCGGATCTATCCCAAGAAATGCTGAAAGCGCGTCAGGATATCTAAGGTCCATAAAGATCATTACTAACGCCAGAATCAGACAGAGTGTTCCTATGACAAAAATAAGTATAATAAAGAAATCAGTAAATTGCTTAGGCATATATAAGTTTTTACCGCTAGAACAGGTCAACCAAAAATCGGGACCATAATGCAATTGTATTACTCCATCTGCAAAAGGAATTCTCAATGGCAATGGGTTTCTGACCAAGAACCACACGCTGCAAGATAACAGCTGTAAGGAACCAGTTATTCCAATAAAATACGCTGCATAACGTCCGACTAATTGTAAAAATATATTAGCCATTATCCAAGTAGGTAAGGCAAGCCTGAAGTAAATACAAACTCCATTAAGGATTCATCTGACTTTCACAATTACTTAAAAGGTAAGACAGTAAAAATTCTCTAATCACCATAAAAGAATATGTGTGTACCATCCTGCAGTTCTATAAAATCTACCAAATCGAATTCCTTCTCCATCCAGTGTAAAATATTCTGCTATCCAAAGAATTGGTAAAGGTAGTCCTTTCCTTTGAGACTCTCTAAAAGTCCGCTGTACGAGGCCCGCTTGAAAATTAAGAATTTTTCAGTTAAGTTCTGATCAATAATTATTCAATTAACCAATTATGATATATATGATTAATGATTACCATAAGGCCCAAAACCTATTCTCCCCTGATCCCAAGTCCAAGCGAATCTTTCGTTGTAATTGATTTGTTCTTTCTCAAGAGGAGTATTGCGCTCACCCATTCCTAACAAATTGAAATAACTTTAGCTTTATGATATTTATAAAAATTTGCGTGCTAGGCCACACAAACCTTTTAGAGTTATATTTACTGAACGCAGTCCGATTTTTATTCCCATTATTGCCCGAATTTCACTCTTTTCACCGGCGCGATAAGGTGTCGTACTATTTAGGTACCCAACTTCCCATTCTTGACCAAAATTTCCTACTGTTGGGCAATTGAGAAATTCTTATTACACATGTTACAGCATGCCAATAGAGATACAAATGACTTGATGTACTTACACATTATCAGGCAACCTATGAGAATACTAAAAGTCGCTTTTAGAACAACATAAATGCTCTAAAAGTAAAAGTGAATAACAGATAAATATAATAATAGAATGAAGCAGAAGAACAGTAAAATGATATAAAATAAATAGTCGCATACCCGTTTCTGACTGTAGCCAGGAGTAATGATATAATACGCTGTAGCAATTATAACAAACGCCAACATAAATCCAGTTTCTAACACATCAACAGTCACCGCAGTTTTGTTTTCTGGATATTGAGTCGGAAATCCTTCCGATCTACCAAAATCGAAGTATCCCTTTTTCAACATAATTTTAATGTACTAAAGATTAAACACTGAAGTATACATAGACTAAGAAGACTATCTGAATTGTAAAATGTGAATCATGATACGGTCTCCTCGCAGCTCACATATTCTCTTATCACACATCCTTTTCCGCTCTAACAATAGGCTTTATTATAATTTGTGTGATATATTCCGCAAAATATAATCTATAGTGGAGCATGTAGTAAAAGTGTTAATATCACAAAGTCAATAATAAAATAATGGTTATTATCTATACATATATGAATGATTTATACATATATGAATTATCTATACGGATGATGAATGTTTTTGAAAAAATAATGAAGTACATCCTATATATCCTCGTATAAATATAATAATTTTATTCAGTTTACTACATATCTAATATATGTATATATATAATATATATAACAATGTCATTCTTCGTTGATACTACTCTAGTGATTGATAGTACAGCTGGCATTTGTTGATGTCTATCAGACATTTCCATTGAGCGATGGCGGCGGTTTATTATCTTTATTTCGTTTAGCGTTATGATAAAGGTACGAATGGACCCGAAGACTGTTGCTGTTTTTATATTTATTCCCGCACAATTTACACGTGAGACTTTCAAGTGGTCCATGAATATAGCGGACGTGTAGTTTAAGGTTTTCTTTCCTGGTAAAATGTCGTAGACACCATGGACAAGAGTACATTCGTATTACCTTGCCGCGTTCCATACGTAGCGTAGGACTCAATTCTGAGACCACCCTAAGCGTCGTCTCCAGAGGCAGACTACTTCCAGGAATTCCTTTGACAGTTCGCCGACCTTTGGATAAGCTCGGGTCATAAGGAAAGTCTCCTCGAAGGGCTGCCTCGATATTAGTGTAACCTGAGCCGAAGATTTACTGGAGTTTCGTTATTCTTTCTAGGAATAATATATTTTTCTACTTTTATTCATACTCTGTCTATAATTATATTTACCTAGGGATTCTTCTTGGCAGTTGGAATTGTATGGTGTTAGCTTAGAGTTTGGCACAAAGTCTGCAATGAAATAGTCTGCATGAAACTTTTATCCAGTATAATACAAATTTGGATCAATGGTATTTATATTTGGTTTAATTGTTTTGATGTACCTTGGGGATAATAGGAATCATCAGTTGGTCTCTGTAAAGTGTCTTCTCGGCGTTGGATCAATGGTTCATGGATAGGATAATTTCTGTAACTGGGATCCCCGTCGACGTCTGACGTATAGTCTAGGGGCTCGTGTTTCGTTCTGGATGTCCTTCCTATGTCTGACGTATAATCTAAAGGTTCTTCTCTGATGTTAGATAAATCCTCAACATTTTCACATCGTTCATTAAATATATGAAGTTCATTCATAACATTTTCGGGTTCCATATCACTGCCTGGATGGTTTGGTTGATTTGAAGTGATCCTGTCATCTTCTGAAAAAGCTGCCTTTGCGTTGTGCGAACTATTTGGCTCTGGTGATCGTTGTGACTTGTCAGGTGGTCTGAATTGCTTCTCGATGGACATATGAGATATACTGCGCCTTGTGGACATATCTCCTACAGGTTCATCGCGTAAAAGATTCTCCAAATCATCAGTATCATGTGCCAGTTTATCCTAAAAAATCATCAATTAGAAATAGTGGGAAGTTCTGTGAAGGTATTATCAATCTCTGCTTGCATACTTTATCAATGTCCTTTGTAAGGCCTTTGATTTGAAGGGTTTCGGCAACTTTTAAAAAGCTTGCTATATCTTCCTGCTTTATACTAACTTCACCTTGATACATAAAATGTAGCATTGCTGATAAATCACGATAGTTTACATCCTTTAGAATGACAATGGGATGTTTACAAGAATTACCCTGTAACAAACAAAAAATATAGATCCATAATAGAAGTCTGCTATGATATAAATTAAAGATAAGAAAAAAATAAAATTAGCGACAAGCTCATGGTAGGATACAGTTCCACTTTATATTAATACTGCCTCCATTCCATTCCATTATGTGAGAATAATACTTGGCAATACCTTAAAAAGTTCTCTGAAGTACGTACTGCAAACTGATAATATTAATTTATGTGCCCTTAATATTTGGCCCTCAGCTGCAAGAGTCACATCGACGAGATGCTCATCTGTTAAAAGCGTGTAAAGTCCAGATGATAAATTCCTGGGAAAGCTGTTCCAAACCAGAGAAAACTGTTCTCCAGCCATGCTTGCACTTGATGTCCTTAACACAAAACTCAATCAAGTCACTTGATGTCTACATGACAGAATAAAAGTATGCATTAGAAGAAATTAATAATAAATAAATTATACTCTACACTTAAAAACTGAATCACCAAGCTCATAGAAAAAAAGTTACAGTATACCTGGATATGGAAGAACCCTGGGGGGCAGATAGATTTAACTAGTAAGAACTGTCAAAAATGATAATAAGTTAACAAGAAGGTTTGTTTATCTCGTTATATTAATGAGAACATAATTCCAACTTCCTGACAATCCATCATAAGCTCAATTTCAGGATTTGGCCCTTTTTTCAGTACTTCGCGTCTTTTTTATTTGTGTTTTCTACTGAATAACAAAACCATGAATCATAAGCGCGCTTGTGACGAAACGACTTCTTCAGTTTATAATAGAGTTTTCTCTTAAGGCGCGTTCTGTGTGCAAGAAATCTATATTTGTCACGAGAAGGCCCTCAAAGTGTTTTTCCTTTTAACACATATTGCATCTAATCATCTATATCACAGGATCATTTATAAAAACCAAAGTGTTGAATTTTTTTGAAATTATTGATTATATAGCATGATTAATTCAAATACTGTACAGATGAAACAAATCATTTGGTAAGTTTTGTGAGTTTGAAACTCCTGTACGATGCAACTGCACAATTGCATAATACCTTATGAATAACACTTTAGTGTACTAAAAAAAACTTAATCAGTGACCCATCTATGTAATGTAAAGTTTGTAAAAAAGAAATGCAAATCCAGCTATGTATAAAAATGAGTCTATTATTAAGTACGAACCAAATTATTAGAGATATTTTCATAATTGTGGATACTTCTCATATTCTTTGACGTCTCCTTTGCAATAAATGAATTTTAATTGTATTTGGAGGTAAAAAATTGATTCTACAATATCGCAAGAGTAATCAGTAGTCAACCCTGCACTTCTCAGTATTCTTTCATAGAGCGCCTGTAAAATGCAACTAAAAGTGCATAAATCCTTATGAATGCTGCTTAAAATATTGCAGCAGAGTTGTAGCTAAGTGTACATACAGTAATTTTGTACATACAAAAGGATCTCAGCACTACTCCCTATATCTGCACAAGCTGTCAGATCACATTTGAAAATACTTTGAAGAACAGTAATGGAATTTTATTATAAAATCTAATGAAACACTTTCTAAAAGACAAAATGTTCAAGAAAACGCCCTTGTATTTTGTCTATCTGTAATAGTCCTGAACTCCTGGTTAATTTATTTAAAGACTTTTTCATAACATTTCTTAACATAGGAGTATATCCTAAAGAAATGTACTTTTACAGGTTTAGATAGTGCACTATGGCAGCAAATACTGTGGGAGAATTACATACGCTTAAATGGAATAATTTCTTGAACAGCCTAACAGATGGATTTGTTTCTCATCTAGCTGGAAATGATTTGGTGGATGTCACACTTCTAGTTGATGGTAAAATTCTTCAGGCACACAAACTTGTACTCTCTATATGCAGTCCATACTTCAAAACTGTTTTTAAGGTATTTTCTGTTATATTTGAAACTTTCAACAGATAGCTGTACAATCAACTAGATCTGTTACATGTAAATTATTCCAAATGAACCTCTTATTTTATTTTCACTTTTCAGACAAATCCTTGTCAACATCCAGTGATTATTCTAAAAGACATGTCATTTGCACATGTGAATGTCTTAGTAAATTTTATGTATCAAGGAGAAGTTGATATAAAAGTGGATGATCTTCCAGATATATTGAGAGCTGCACAAAATTTACAGATCACAGGACTCTGTGAACATGGTGATTTTAATGTTAGTATCTGTCTTATAATTTTAAACTTCTAAATAATCGCTGTACTGTATAGTTAATTTCACAGAATACAGATGAAAATTCATCCAATCAGGACTTAGATGAATCTAATGCAACGTGCCTTGTCATTAACGATGCTCATTCCAAGATTGGTGCAACAGAATCAAAAACTAAGTTAAGAAATGGCCAACAAATAACTGCATCGTTAGAAGATATAGGAATGTGCCTTGATCGTGATAAAACGTCCATGCCTTCAGATGAAAATGTGATTAAACCAAATGATTCTAAAAGTTCGAATACTAGTTATAAGCGTTTAATCAATTTGGAAGTTGAAATGTCTATGAAAAGAGGGAGAAGATCTCCACCACCATTAATAGGCATAGATGATCCACAGACACCATCTTTGAACTCAGTATTAGAAGTATTGCAGGACCAGCAGGGCAATTTTACCCCAATATCAATAGAAGACTCTATAAAAAATGAGAATGTAACTTATAACGAAGAAGGTGAAGATAGCAACGAAAAAGAAATCTGTAAACAACTCCATTACTTTATAGAATTTTTACTATTTTTCTTGTTATACAGCTGATTCAAAGAGGACAGTCCAGACGAACAACTCCGGCCTTCCATCATGTAGCAAATTCATACCACTGCAATCAGAACAGCTAACACGACAAGGTACAAAAAGTTCATTACCATTGGACCAGACGAAATCGCCCTTAATCACAACCATCGCTGAAAGATCATTCTCACTTTCCACTGAAATCTGAGACTCGATATTATTCGTGCACTCAATTTATTTCCTAATTGGAATGACGTCGTTCTTCATCAGCTGAACATCTCTCACACGCATGATAACATCATCGCTAGTCAATCGCAAAGGTAAAAACCTCTAAGTAGGGAACATTCTCAGATCAATAAAGGAACACATAAATAACTCATCTTCTTCATCCGAGGTTGTGTCAAAGAATCATATATCCAAAAAAAAACTGTCAGAAACATTCTTGGCCTCATAAATTTGCAGTTGTGGAGCCGGTCATATACAGACTGTCTGCCAGAGGTCGGCCCCAGCTCGTGCACGAGGGTTACGTTTACAATCTAACGTCCCGTTCGGAACACCTTAATCGTTCCCATTATCGTTGTGCAGAACAACATCGTGGATGTCGTGGCAAATGTGCTGTAATAGCTGAAAGGTTTATGCCGACTGGAGTCAACGAACATAATCATCCGCCTGGCTATCAATCAGAACATGATTATAGGAAAAAGAAGGGACTGGATACCGATACTATGTAAATGGATAACTAAATGTTCTATATTATCGTATCGATACTCTTTTTTCCTGCAAAATAACGTCTGTCGTTCATGTTATCAGTTTATTTAATCATTCTTAATGTAGCTTATTTTTCTTTCTAAATGATATATCATTTAAGTCATAGTGATATAGATCCAGACAACATATGTCTAATAGTCATCTTCAAGATATCTTAAAGACAGCTTCTGTGCCATTAGACGCCTTAAAGACGACTCTTGGACATTATGTGTTGTCAAGGCGAGATATTATACAGCATTGATTATATGTACTACTGATACATTCCAGAGCAATCAATTATTCAGAGATTTTTTATGATTTGTTAAATAATTTTATTGATGCTAGGCTCAAATACAATCGCCCAGTTGCTTTAACGTGATACTTGTTCAAGAAATCAAGAATAAATATATTTATTTTAATTGTTAAATCATTTATTAACATGTTGCTGATTGTTTGTATAGGCACATAAAGATATTCTTTTCATTGTATGAAGTTACGGGGAAAAAATGAAGCTTGTATCATCGACTATTTTACTAAATGCATTTCTTTTGTTAACTCGACAGATTTTTAAGAATAGTTGCTCTTTCCCACGGCTAGAAATAAAACAGCTAGCAGAAACAAAGGTATTTTCATTTTGTGATAACAAAAATTGACGATCTGGCGATTGACCCTCTGTCAGTGATGATGTCTTCATAATTCACGTGTATCAGTCAACGTAGACTAGTTCCCAATGGTTCCCACGAAAATCATATGAGACTGCAAAGTCCTAAAGTCCTTGGCAAAGACAGAAAAATATCTGGCTCTATCGTATAGGAATTATTTTGCAAAATTTTTTTGCTTGCCACAACGTTTCAATCGGATCAATGACGCGAGGCTCTCGCAACACATTCAAGAATTACGTAAAACTTATTTCGAAGATATTGATGTCTTAAATGACCCCAATAATGCTGCAGATGATGTTTTGCACAGAATTGTTCTCATTTTAAAAAGAACTTCAAGAGAACAACTATTGAAAGAAGGACCAACGCTTCTAGTACCTTGTTCTATAAAAGTCCTCTTCCATTATGAGTATGGTCTTCCTTATAAAGAAGGTCTCTGCGATTGGAAACAAAGAAGACACTTAAAATTGGCCAAAGAATCATATTACAATCTGTTAAGATCTTTTGTACCGGAGAAATCCAAGGAACTTGTGAAAGTCGTTATAAAAACAATTCACAAAGGAAAGTTGTGGTTAGTGGAAGATTTTGCCTATGACCTATTGTGGACTCTCCTAGAATTAAACGTTTCTGGTTTCACGGTGGTTCAAAGGATCTTAAATAAACTAGAGATGCTTGATAATGATATCCCAGACGCAAGAGCTATCGTGAGAGTGTTATACGAACTGCTGAACGTGTATCATTGGCCTGAAGATATGAAAACTATAGCGGTAGTCGAGAGGCTTTTGAAGCTTTTCCATAAGAGCATGGTAGCAGCAGATGGAAATGATCCTCCTTATGGATCCCTCAGGAAAGGATTGGAAGTGTGCGTTAGACATATTCTACAACGTCTTCCGAATGATCATCTCCTAGTGGCCATCAGACATATGTGTCTTTGGACAATGAAGAATGAGACTAATGATGAAACTATATTAGATTTTGGAAGCACTCTTGAATACGCTGCCTTTTTGCATAACAGCAGTTCATACGAGAAAACTTTGACTTCTGAAGTGTTTCCGATGCTAATGCACATGATAGGATCAACAAACAGATTAGCAAATCTATTAGGTAACAGAGTACTGCAATATCTTCTGGATAGAAACAACAATAAACATCAATTTGATACACCAAAGATCTTCTTCGAGAATACGCAGTTTGATCTATGCATTGGTAAGTATAATAGGAAGGATAAAATCTTCCTGAAAACGTACCGCGAAGAACTTCATGACTGTCTTGTCAAGAGTGTGATCAATCATTGCTCAACTAGATTGAATCTTGAAGCCACTTACTGCACAATATGTCTCCTGGCAGTGGAAGTACCTTGTGGATTTACAGCAGCATCTACAGTGTGTTTGGCTATGAACCTGCAGGAGTTGACCTTAGAAAGAAAGGATCTATCACGGGAAGTGTCCTTCCACGTTCATGCCACTGTTATGGCTATTATGTCTCTTCTATGCTGGGTTCATCATGCTAAAGTATTTTTTAATTATATTAATAAGATTATGATGGAACGAGCTCAGTGGGCACCGCACTTAAATCCACCGTTACAGTCGCGATACGATTTTGCTATCCATCACATTCTTTGGGACAAGCCTGAATTTTTCTTCGTTGATTGGGAAACGCGTTACGGCCTTTGGAAGTGTTTTAGACTAAAAGAAGAACGGCGTAGCGTCATCAGTTCCCACTAAGACTGTCCAGGAGATAACGACGATGATGATGATGATTCATGATAAATCAATATTCATTATTAAAAAACTCATTGTGTCAGACGATGTAAATTGTTAGGATGCGTTAGATACCAAGTTGTTAGGTTGCTAGGTACCACACCTTTAATTAGAACAGTTTCGGGCTTGTGTTCATTTCTGATACACAGTTCAGTATGTTACGCCAAATTTGATGGGGTGGATGTGACTTAGAATCAATCGGTAAATAGTGTTGAATTCATTTCTACAAAAATATGTCAGATAAATTGAATATGAGGTCAATGATATCATCGCCTTTAAGAGTTAAAGGAAGCTGTGCAGATTCAAGCGTTTTGGGAAATCATAATACCGTCAGGAAACCCGACAAGGATAATGCAGCTGAGTCTCTAAATTTTACCCTGGTCGGCTCGCCTGCTCCGAGATCACAAATACGCACTTTTATATCGACAAATACGTTGATTAGGAACAAAATAAAGCCCACAGTAGCATCTACAAGAATTCGTGATCTCGACAAGCATGAATCCTCGCTCGAGAAGCTGTACAGCTTTGCTGATAATCCAACGAAATATGTACAGTCTTCTAAGGATGAAAAGCTGACCCTCAACTTGGAGTTCTCGGACCGCTCTGATGAGTCTGATAATTACTATAATTCTCATAACATTGCCTTTGGACAGAATGGCGAGTATAGAATACCAGAATACGATCATATACGGTATTTGGAATTCAACAGAACTAATTCTCACGAATTAAACAATGATCCCACTAAGCTAGGGCATAAACAGAATCTAATAATACAAGGACAGAAGCAGAACGCAGAACGACAGTCCTCGCACTCAGGATGCTCAAGTAACAATGCAGTCGCAGGAGACGATAGAAAGAAATCGCAGAGAAATCGTATATCAGCATCTTCGGATTCCGAAAGTGGAAGCTCAGGAAGTAACCACCGTAAAGTCGTACTCGGGAGCCAACTTGTTAGAACACAGAAATTGAATGACAGTCTGACAGACGGCTCTAAGAACACGTCATTCGACTGCGCCATCAACTACAAGAACACTGTAAATCCAATGGTGGAGAAATTTATGTTAGATACAGAACAGCAAGAAGAAGGAACAATAAGCAATCGTTTATGTAATGGTAGCTTACTCAGTAAAAATTTCGTTCAAGCTGTCCAGTCACAGGTTGGTAATGATTCTGTTGAGAATTCCTCCAGGACTTCGCCTGAGACTTCCCGGACGATACTCAGTGGTACATCCTCAAACGATGGAACCTGGCATCAGCATAGTCTTAACAGTGCTTACTTCGCTTCGCCGGATACCGAGGTTGATGTTGATAAATTATCAAGTAATACATTCAAAAATGTCATGGGAGAGAACGAAGATGCCTTCAAGGAGGAGAAGGAACAATATTTAACTGTCATAAAGAATGAAGAATTCTGCCACGATAGATCGTCCATGAAAATATCCCATCCCTACATTTTTATAACTGATGAAGCCATCGATACGGAAGTCATGGAATGTTCTAGATCATTTTCAGTGAATTACTCTGAAAAACCAGAAAACAACTCCACACTGGAGATCAATAAACCGGATAACTCCTGTGCTAGTGATAACAATAGTGATTATGGAATTAATATGATATTCCCTGAGAATAATGAACGGCCCAAGGATAGAGTCAGAATACGTCCTTCTGATAATACACAGTTGCATGATGCAATAAGTGGCTACAATGGCACTAGAAAAAAGATAAATCACAATGAAGTTTTTCAATCTATTTCATCTAACGATAGTAGAACTTCGGTTTTTTACATGACTGCTGCTGAGATAACCCAGGCGGCAGAGTATAGTAAGAAACTGTCAGATTTATTTACAGTTATTCTCCAGAGACCTCCTGTACCTAGTCCAGGTGCAACTCCAATAAGATTGGCAAACTGCATAACTAAGAATCTTTTGCCTTCACAAACAACACCGAGAATCGTTCGCAGTAGTTTGGGATCACCGAATTTTCGTACAAATCATTCAACTAGTTAGAACTTAATGCTTGGATACTATTTGAGAATAAATATTTTGTCTACAAATAATGTAATTTGTATGTGCATCAGGATTTCAATAAATTATGCTTTATTATGAGAGCCAATGTCATTTATGACTTTCATTGAGAAATCTTACTTGTCCGTATCATAACTTTTAATTTTGGTATGTAATGTGTATTAATCATGATAAATGGCAGAGATTCACAAAAATGTTGGGCTATATTAAATAAATGATAATCGTGATAATAGAAAAGGTAATTAATTATATCATTCAAACAATTAAATAAGAGTTAGAAGAAATATTTTATTTTTATAATCAAACTCGTGATATGTATAATTCAATCAACAATTTGAACCAATACAGAAGAATTATTGGAGATGGATACCAGTATTGTTTTCGATCCAATCCAGGTAACTAGTGACACGCGTGAAAACACCAGGCCATCCTATTTCGCAACCAAGAGCAATACCGAAGGAGACAATACCAACCTGAGTGACCTCACCATCAGTATCGGTGATTACGAGAGGACCACCAGAGTCACCCTAATACGAGAGAAACCATACATTTTTATAATCTATTATTTTCTGTCCCATTATTAATAAATATCGATAAAATTAAACTTACACTGCAAGTAGACCGTCCACCAGATCCAGAAAGGCAGATGTTGCTGCTTTGGACGACTCCAATGTAGTAGATGTTACAAAGGAAGTTGGTCATAATATTATTCTGTACCCAACGAAGAACAGGGCTTATAGAGTTGGAGGCTGTAATACAATTAATATATCAATGACATTCGTAACTTTCCCATCTTTCATCGCTATAGATTAAATTTATAATATCAGTTCTCACAGTCACTATCAAGTCCCCATCCAGAAACGGTACCGGTCGCACTAGCGAAGGTAGACGAGACCTTACTCTTCTTGGGCAAACGAACAGGCTGGATCCTGTCTATAATAACATGCAAGTGAAAAAAATGCTTAAAAGTATAAAGAATTTTTAAAAATGCTATAAACAAGTAAAAGAATAACCATAGACTTAATATTCAAGTTATGAGAAACTCACCGTTAAATTCAATTTTTTCAGAAAGACGTACAACAGCAATATCGTTACGGATGAGACTAGAGTCCCAGTTCTTATGGATGATGATCTCTTCAGCAACGATGCGCTTCTGGGTATTCTCAACCGTGGAAACGTTATGAGCACCGAGGATGATGACAACGGTTCCAGGAAGATCAACACAATGAGCCGCAGTGAGGATCCATTCTTCGTTCAAGATAGAACCGCCGCAAAAGTAATTTCCGGCTGTAGTTTGTAGCTGGAGACCAATTTGGTACGGAAACTGTCCTGGTTCGGCTGGCAGCCCACCGACGATACGTGATTCAATCTTATCTATTAAAGTTTCATTAAGTTTAAAGTAGGATCTTTAAAAAAGAATCTGTCAGAATTGTATGAATAATGAGGATAACAACTTACCCCGTGGAAGATAGTCTCCAAATTCAGGTGGAATGATATGCCTAGGTATGAGCGTGTTCCATTCAACCTCAGTGGCCTATAAATATCATTAATACCATTAAATTATTGTACGAGAGAGTGCTTAGTATCTCGAAATAATATGCAAACCTGAACAGCCACAACGACGAAGCAAAGTGCTACAATGAATTTCATTCTGGAGACTTGAAGCTGCGAATGAATCCAAAGAGCCTCCTTATATACGACAACGATCAAAGAGATAATTTCATTAATTTATAATGAACAACTATAAATGAAAAGATATATGATAAGATAATCATTAATTGATTACCTGACATATCAAGAACTAAAAAGCGGAGATTTTTCAGACATCTTTGAAAAAGTAATGCTCACTTGAATGATATTAATAAGATTTGATTGACTGATAAATATTTCCATGTGCATAGAAATCTAGACGAAAATCAGCTCTTTTTTTCAATCGCAATTAGATGTAGTGATATACATCCTCGAATGTGATAGATATTCCTCCAGATTGTACAGTATCTCAACAATTTTCTATACATTTATTATAAAAGAGAAGAAACAATGTAGTAATCTTCCCGATGATGCAATCTACCTTTGACGCATACACGTAATATTCTTGTTTGATGCCCTAATATTATTTTTAATATTGTATGTACAGTTTGACTTATGTTACACAGAGTCCAATTAAAACCACAAATCACCACCGACGTCTTCTTCTTGCGGTAGTGTCTGCTGAATATCTTGCTTTTGTTGAGAATTATTCTCGGCTTCATCCTCACTTTCTGACACAGCCAAGTCGTCTTGAATTTTATCAACGCCCTTATCATTCCTTGCCGGAAGTCCAGCCAAAAGGAAATCCGAAGGATCATAATTTGGATCAACATCCATACTTTCATCTGAGATAGAAAATACATTTATACGTTGTTCATCGCCTGTGTCAATAATTAGTGGTATATTTATTGCTATTATTTACCTTGCTGAAGTAGCTGCTGTTCCCCAGTATAGAAACCTACATTTCCCAATTGAACCATCGCCTCAGCAGCTTGTTGACTGTCATCATCGGCGGGAACTTCACCAGATTCGCGCATCTCACCCACCTCCAGTGCCTCCATATCTGTTTGTTCTACTTGTTCATCACCACCAAAGGGAACTTCGTCGAACTCATCCTCGCTGGAGAATTGCAGATCTACAGAAAATTAAAGAGTCAATAGAATTTATTATATATGTATATGCACGCACGCGCGCACGCACTATCGGTATAGATTTCTCTTTTTATATCAATGAAGAATTTGAAACTTACCTTCTTCAAGGACATCCTTCTTCTTTCCATGTGTATTCCTGCCTATTTCTCCATCAGGATCGCCCTCAACATCGACAAAATCGAAATCATCCATATTCGACTTGCCAAAGGGATTGTCCGGTGAGCTGGTTTGGCTCTAGACAAAGGTACAATAGTAACAGAGGTTAGGGGGTATTCTTTTTTTATATACAGGTTTTCTTGATATTTTTTATCAACTTTATTCTCACCCCACGAAATTCTGGCTCCGCTATGGTATAATTCTCTTCATCAGGTCCAAGCCAAGATGAATCAATATCCGCTTGTTCCATTGCTCGTTGTTGAACAAGAGAAATATTACTCTCCAGTTGCGTTAGATGATCGTCATACTGAAAGAAAATGATATATCTTGTGCATAAAGAATTTAAAACTAGAACCTGGTAAATATGAAAGTACCTCATCGAGCAATTCTTTGCAGACTTTTATAACAGTCTCTGCTTTCTTGGTAAACGGCGATTCCTTTCCATTGTACACTGTACAATTTTCTAAAATTTGCTCTATGTCCCTCATGAAATCATGTCGACTGTGATATTTATGTGCGGCAACCTTTTTAGATATTGTATCCAGATCCATAGGTCTTTTGATCACGTTGTAATAATCTTTGACGAGTTTTTTGCTCACCGGCTTCGAGAATGGCCAGGCTTCTGGCATAGCCTTCAATTTATTGTTAACAACATTTTCGAGGATGAAGGTAAGGGCGACTTGATCATTGTCATCCAGAAGAGGATTGATCGCCTTTTCCAATCTCATTAAACGATCCTCTTTTTCGCCAAGTCTATTTACACAGGTATCCAGCATCCTTTTCGCAGCGACTGTTAATGAACTCTTTGGACCGTTGTAAAGATTTGAATTCTCGACGATCTGATTAACATCAGCCAGGAATTCTTCTCTACTCTGATATTTCTTCTGCCGCAAATTCTCACGAATGGTTTGTAAGTCCATAGGTCTTGACACGATTTTGTAATAGTCAGGTACAGCCTAGCTTGCACAATAAACAGTGGTTAATTATCAGTGTTACAGTAGCTTGAAAGTTCTATGGATCTAGATAGATTTACCTTAGCATTGACTGGAAATAAGAATGGTTGTACATCTGGAAGATCTCTCATTTCGTTAAGAATACTTTCCAGTATAGTAGACATAACAACGACAGGATCTGTCCTTCTTCTATTCGCTGGTCTCTGTTGTCTTTTTAAATAATCACAATGATCATCGCCAGTGGCTCTTCTACGTTTCTTTGAATTAACAGCCTCTTTTGGTACTTTCAGTAACAAAGTTCTTCTCTTCATCTCCTCGGCATGCTGAAAAATTGAAAATAATTGGGAATAACAATGAAATTATATAATATCAATAGAAGAATATATAAGGAATCGATAATATGTGATGATTGCCTTTATAAGCTTCGAGGACAGCTTGACTTTCGTTCCGTCAACGTTCACTAGGTCCTGGTCGTCAGTGTTTAATTGCCTTTCAATTTCTTCTTCTTGTTCCTCAGTCATGGCTACATTGACAGGGGCAGTTATCATACTGCTCTGATACAATGGACACGCTTTGTTTGTTCTCATATGACCCACGTTACCACATGCGCCACACTTCAGCTTGAGATCTGGTTTGAGTTTAGGTTTTTTACGTTTAGAAGGAGAGATATCTGGTTTCGAATGCTTTGAGGATAAAGAAGAAGAAGGAAAGTTACAGAAAGGAAGGATACTGGCAGAGGATTGCGTTGTAGGTGTATTATTGGTGCTGCGATCAAACATATTGTTGGAAGAGAAGTTACTAGATGGTCCACCTAGCATCCTCTCACGTTCCTGATTCCTCTTGATCCTACGAAGCTGTTCCTGAATTCTACGTTTCTCTCTCTTCATCTCCTCCTTCTGGGCTTCATCCAGGGTTGCGAATTGCTTTATAAACGTCTCATCCTTGGAATTACGGATTTTTATATAAGTGTCTATTACAGCTGGCTTTCGGACCAATTCCACTCTAGTGTATTCCTTGCCCTCAGGATTCCTAAAGGTCCTGTAAATCTTCAAGACACGTCCTTGTTGTGCATTGAAACTATTCACAGGACTCTCGTCCTCCTCATCCTTCTTCTTCTCTTTACTTTTCTTATCCTGTTCCTGTACTTCGCCCATTAACATCTTTCTCAGCTCCTGTCTCTGCTGCTCCTCGCGCTCCATCGATAGCTGAGTACTGGTTTTCTTGTTCGATAACATATTTTCTATGTTCTTACCCATTTCCTCAATATCGGAACTGTCTTCCTCAGAACTCTCACCCTCGTCCGTACTTAGAACTTCGTTAGAGGACAAAACACGGTTCTGCAAGTCAAAAATTCTTTGGCATTCCTCCTTGTACCTTTCTTGATGTTCTGCGATAGAAAATCGATTTCCTCTCGAGAATTTTGTCATTCCTTCTTCGCCAGCCTTGGCTTTCTCCGTGGATAGGGTTCTCACTACGTCAATTACTTCCCAACGTGATAGCTTCTTGATTTCCTCCTCAGGAACACCAAACTTTCTGAGCAATGCTTTAGCGTTGTTCAATGAAAGTCGCCTCAAGTCAGCATCCGTTCCAGTTACTGTTCTCTTTGGTTGGGCTTCTTGTTCTTCCTGAAAAGGAACAAAATATTAGGTTACATAACCTTCAGATCAAATAATTACAATGTTACACGAATTTCATATACCTTGCTGATGGTTGGTTTATTTGGAACTCTCACATAAGAAAATCCTTCACCGCAACCCGTTGGATCAGCGGGACCAGCCAATTGTAATAGACACTTTCCTCTCATAGCTTGTATGTAAGCTCTCGTTGTATTCCATGGAGCGACTTTGACCTCATCGTCCATTTTCAATTGCATCTCCTCATCATCGTCATCTTGCGGTGTAAAGAGGAATTTCTCACCATAGCCAGCATCTTTCAATCTCTGTTCAGCTGCTATCATACTGAAGTAGGCACAACACTGTTCCGGAGACACCATAGCTCTTATCTCTTCTTCAGTGGGGAGCCGAAAATCCGGTTTTATTACCCACCAATTAGAATCCATTCCTGTTCTTTTGAAATCCGCACATAGTTTCAAACGTTTTCTTATACTGCTTTCACTATGAGAGGGAAAGGCCTTCTTGATATCATCCATCTTTATTCTTCGTGGGGTGTCACGAGACTTCCAGAACAAACGATATATAAAAACCTGAAGGAAGTCTCTCACGAAATTATTGGCCCTCTTGGAATTCGGTCCAGGTACTTCGTAAAGTGGACATTCCTGACCAGCGACGAACAGGGCGTCGACCTCTCTGATGTAATACTGCTGTCGTGTCCTTATCACCAAAAAATCTGTTTCAGGAATCTTATGCTCATATATAGGTGCACGGTACATATTATTCTCGACGGCCTGTATACTCTGTCCAGGTGTCAGTATTCCCAAGAAGGGACTTGTGTGAGCATACGCTGTCTCTCCATACTTATACTTCTGAGGCCCCTGATCCTTGCCCGCTTTTCTTTTATAATAATTTTTCACCTTCGAACACATACCCACTTGATTCATCAACGGTGGATGTTCCTCAGAGAACTCGACGAGGACAATCTCGCCATCGCGTCCCGTTAGATCCTCAGCAGTTCTCATAAAAAAGACGTCTCCACCTCCTGATGCGATTCTCTCTTGTTCTCGCTGCTTGGATTTTTTCTTTATGTGTTTCAACAGTGGTAGAAAACTGTGCAGTCCAGGATTTGCTAGTGGGCCATGACTAAATCTTCTTAAGGGTGGCCTATGGAAGTTCCGTAGTCGCATAGGACCCATATGGGTTTGTACAAATGGCGCTCGCAGCTCCACAACCGGAGTACTGTGTTGAATCAAATTTCCACCGCCTACTTTGAGCCTCAAGGTGGTTTCCGACGATCTTGGCATGTAGTACGAGTCATTAGAAATATTAAAAGGATCTCGATCAGGTGATTTTGGTGGCGGTGGCGGTGTATCCTCCTCCAGAACGTTTATCACGCCTGCCTTTCCCAAGAGAAGCTTACTTTTCTTCACGTGAGGATGTGGTATCTTCACTTTCGGTTGACGCCCATTTTCCTTGTGCAAGAGTGCTGGGTCAATATCATCAGGAATTCCCAGAACGATATTTTCATCATTTGGGTCCAAGGTGAGTATCTTTGGTTTGGGTATTTTCTTCATATTCTCCGCATCCCAAATAACTTCCTCTTCCCAGAGACCATAAACAAGTTCCTCGTTCTCCACTGGAAATATCGAGTACCAAGTATCGTCATAATTTTCCTCACGTTGCTGTTGCTGACTTCCTTTTGGTACAGCCCTGCTTCAAAACATGACATTTTTTAAATGAAAGATTGGTAAGATGAAATGTTCTGTATACTGAAACGATATCATACAGTTTATTCTTCTGAGATTGCATGTGCAATGGAGTAGCAATTTGTGAAGTAGCTAAACGAACATTCGGAGCTACAGGAAGAGGATTTCCTTTTCCAGGTTGACTGAAAGCCTGTGCAGTACGATTACCACTCGAGGGAACCCAGCCTGCAGCGTTATTCTTACTGTTCAGTTTCTGCATAACCTACAAATTATTCAGAGGGAATTTCGTTATACCAGTACCCAGGGAACCTACGTAATTAAAATCTTAACGATCAGTACCTTGTGTTTTATGTCGTCTCCATTCCAGACAACATCATCCTCCCAGTGCAATTGTGACACCATGAGGAAAGCATCATCGGAGAACTCTTCATCAGCTTTCTGCTTTTCATCTTCCTCAGTTTTCTCGATTAATTTAAAGCCATAATTGAAACCATCACCAGTTTCTGGCACTTCTAACATGTCATACCAAATCTGTGCAGGTCCAAAACGCCAATCGGCAACTTTTGGACCCATATCACCATTCTCACCGGATTCTCCAGTCTTTCCAGTCTGCTCTTTATCTTCCACAGGGAGCAACAGCTTCTCCTCGTCATCGGTACGACACTGATCTGGCGTCGGATCCGGAGCGTACTGCATAACCCATCCTTTGAATTTCGACTTTCTTTCATCATGATCCGAACCAGAATCAGAATCCTTTACATCATGATGCCGTTTTTTCTTTCGTCGTTTGCGAACTCCTCTCCAGATCTGTGGTAAACTGCTAGGTTTCCCAGGACCGAATAATCTGGAAAATCTGAGGACCTTGTTCGCACGAAAATCAGGAAACAGTTCTGTCACGTCAATGTTCGCGTATTTTGATGGTAGCATAGAAGCCAAAGGTGTTTCTAATTTTCGTTGCCTGGCAGCTTCAGCTTCTTCTGGAGTAAGAATTTCTTTTTCATCAGGAATAGGTGGTGGAGGCATTAGCTGTGTATCTGATTTATTTATAACCTCCTCGTCGTCGGCATCATACCCTGTACTTTCCTTATCAGCTTTCTTTGATAATGTGTCATCTATTAAAGTAAGGAATCATTATTATTGCCTTGAGTTTAAAGGAATCAAGAAAAATATAAGTATTTCTATAGTGTTTACATACTAATCTCCTCAGCGGTGTCCTCTGCCAACTCATTTATGTCAGAAAAATCAAGAGCAGTAGGTGATTTTGCTAAATAATCCACATCATCCTTATCCTGAGGCTCGCTCTTAATTTGATCATTCTCATCTTTTACAGTTTCACCTTCTTTCTCATAATTTTTGGTTTCACTAGAAATCATTTCCTGGAGTAAGGAACTTAATCCTAGACGACTCAGCGAAGCCAAATGTTGTTTAGCTTCAGGATCCAAGATATCATCCTCCAGCTGACCATTATCATCGATATTGCCAAACAGAAAACCAGTCATATTGATCCCAGCGTCCATATCCTTATCGTTATCATCTTCGGAATCAGCCATTTTGCTTAATCTTGATTAAATTAAATAAAGCATACGAATTAGTACACTTCAAAAAATTGCGATATAGGTTATGTTTGCATAATAGTCACTTTACTGATTCCAACCACAAAACAAATTATTTATGTTATACAAGAATTCATACTTTCTTTTAAAAATTCTACATATACTGTATTTACCGATATTCTTTTGTATTAGTAAAGAAATTTCAAAACTGAAATACTATATCAATCTGGTGCTCTTCGCTATTTATGACTCCATCACTGTCTATCACTAAATTACACTAACGGCGTGTTCCGATATAAACTGGCAGTGCTGCCAGTACTGCAGATTTCATTCCGATATTGGAGTACAGTGCACTGCGGCAATGCCTAATAACTTTAATGACGTCATAAGTTTCTCCCATTTTTTCACTGTAAGCGCCTGAGCTCCCATGGTCAGGTACTTCCAGTGGTCCCCCACTCCCTACAATAATAGGCGGCAAAAATTGTGAAGATCAATTTAATTGACGGCGAAACAAACATTTTATATGAAATATGTGTAACACCTGATGAATCAGTATGTGCACAAAATGGTAAGTGATAGTTTTTGATCATCTTATTTTTTTCTCGTTTGTTTTGGTGCAAATAATCATATTTTTGGTATTGCCTCCCTTTGTTTCATTTCTGCAATTCACCAATTACTGAAAAACGTTCCGATATTATTCCCAACCAGTTATAAACACTGGCGCTAATGAAAATGGAAAGCTTCAACAGTATACTTCAATGAAGTCACATATTGCAGTGCTCACAGGGTATATCGGAACACGCCGTAAATGAAAACAACCTGAAGACACGCGGGAAGTTAGCGCGGGAAAATAAAAATTTGTATGTTTATAATGCTTAAAAAATTGCTCCTTAAATGCTCCATATGTTTCCGTAACTGCTCCACTGCTACTATGCAGTGATTAATAAATATTCATTAAAACAGAAAATTTTTATTTTTATTGAAATTCCAATTAACCAAACAGATTTACATACGAGTTTCTTGATGAATTAATTGCTCCCGATATGCTCCCAATTGCTCCACAATTAGATTTTTATTTAATTAAAGCATCTTTAAATAATAAGTAAAATTTGATTTTCACTTAGCTCGATTGCAAACGTGAACATTATGATTGGTTTGCGAACACACCTATGACAGGTGCGTTCTAAGATCAGCCGAGAGTGCGCGAACATCATTGCCTCGGTTAATTTTCGAACACACTTGGTCAATTCAGGATTGATCGATTCCTTTAGATCAGTATTAACTAAACCGGTTCAAGACCGCCGTGTAAACGTAGTTTAAGGCCTGTTATCTTCTGCGCGCTTCAATGTATAAACTACGTTTATTTTCAAAATACAAGTGTCTGATTGGCTAATAGCACAGTTAAGCCAAGTTTATGCATTGAACCGCGTCGAAGAAAACGGACATGAGAACTTCAAATATCCGATTAGTCCGAAAAATGTGTTACAGCTGCTGAATTTCAGTTAACTTTCAAATAGTACTTTGAATTTACATTATCGTCAAAGTTATCTAATTAAACTCTGTTTGTAAGATCTTCAGGTAAATATTATTAATCAGCAGTATTGGCAATATTATGAAAATAGATTTTATATTGGACGACTACAAGCGTGTCGTTCATTGTATTGTAAAAAGAACCTGTCACGAATCTTTCCTTAAATTGGTGGTCAAAATCTCGAATCTTCCGTCCGAAGAGCGCGTGTGCGCGGTGAAATTTGATGAAATGACAATCAAAACCTTCGAGGAATATTCTCAGAAGTTTGATTGCATCGAGGGTGTTGTCGACCTCGGTTCTCTCGGGCGCAAAGACGAACGTGCCCGATACGTCTTTCTAATTTGCGTTGACAGTTTAAATGCAAAAAATCCTTGGCGTCAGCCTTTAGCGTATTTTCTCCCGGGATCAGGAATGAAGGCACTCGAAATTCACGCCCTACTAAAAGAATGTTTGCGCAGATTATCCGATGCGGGAGCGGAAGTGATGCTCATCACATGCGACCAGGGTCCATCGAATCAAAGTCTTTTTAACTCGTACCTTAACGTATCCGAGGAAAAGCCTTTCTTCTCGATTGGAAATAAACAGCTCTCAGCTTCTTTCGATTTCCCGCACCTCATCAAGCGGCTCTTGAGCACGCTCCGCACACATAGGATGTTATATTGCAACGGAGAGGTAATCGTTGACTATCAGGACTTTCTTGACACGTGGGAGTATGACAATTGTAACGGCACCTCGAATCTGCTCTCCCACATCACCAAGGCGCACTTGCATCCTTCGTCCTTCTCGAGCAAGGACGAGTGTTGAAAACTCGTACGGCTCGAGACTGGGGTTGGGCATGAGGTACGTACTATATATTTTGCGAAATGAAAGGACGTTGTTTTTGTCATTCGCGGGCAATTACAAAACGTGCCATATTTAATGAAACGAAATCGAGAATCACTTACCGACACAGAGCGCGAGGCAAGGAGGAGAATTAAATGTTTACGTGTAATGGCTTACAAGGAAACCCCCCCAACCCGACCCCACCGATTTCAATAATTTTTTGATATGTTGTAGTACTCGACAAAATAAGAGACACGTATTTTTTTTTTGTGCTGACATCCACTTTAAAGGGGTGAAAACGACCCCTGAAATTCACCCCCGAAAATCGTTTTTTTATCATATCTCGACTTCTAATTAATATTTTTTAATAAAACCAAGTGAAAATATTTGTCATAAGAAGTCGAAGATATGAGGTGTGTTTATGAGCCAAGGGGTTGCAACCCTTATTTTATATTTTGAAACAACTATATTTTTTATGCTTTTTTTCTGCATAAAAACCGGGGTATGGGCTCAAAAAAATAAAGAAAAGCGTTTCCGTTAACTCCATCAAATATTTCAGTTGGGGTGTTTCAGGATTTTTCAAAGGGATAAAAACCACCCCTAAATTTTACCCCCGAAAATTGTTTTTTATCATATGTCAGATTCTAATTGATATTTTTTAATAAAACCAAGTGGAAAATATTTGTCATAAGAATTCGAAGATATGAGGTGTGTTTATGACCCAAGGGGTTGCAACCCTTATTTTATATTTTGAAACAACTATATTTTTTATGCTTTTTTTCTGCATAAAAACCGGGGTATGGGCTCAAAAAAATAAAGAAAAGCGTTTCCGTTAACTCCATCAAATATTTCAGTTGGGGTGTTTCAGGATTTTTCAAAGGGATAAAAACCACCCCTAAATTTTACCCCCGAAAATTGTTTTTTATCATATGTCAGATTCTAATTGATATTTTTTAATAAAACCAAGTGGAAAATATTTGTCATAAGAATTCGAAGATATGAGGTGTGTTTATGACCCAAGGGGTTGCAACCCTTATTTTATATTTTGAAAAAACTATATTTTTTATGCTTTTTTCTGCATAAAAACCGGGGTATGGGCTCAAAAAAATAAAGAATTGGGTCATAAACACACCTCATATCTTCGAATTCTTATGACAAATATTTTCCACTTGGTTTTATTAAAAAATATTAACTAGAAGTCGAGATATGATAAAAAAACGATTTTCGGGGGTGAATTTCAGGGGTCGTTTTCACCCCTTTAAAGTGGATGTCAGCACACAAAAAAAATACGTGTCTCTTATTTTGTCGAGTACTACAACATATCAAAAAATTATTGAAATCGGTGGGGTCGGGTTGGGGGGGTTTCCTTGTAAGTTACACCTTTACATACATAAGTTCCGACTCCGATCAGCGCGCTTCGCGCAGTAGCTTTGATAATATGATTGACAGATTGAAAAAGCTGGATAGAGTAATTGTTATATTTATAAAAATGCATGTGAACTATAGGTGTATATATGTAACAAAAATACGAGTGTGTGCGTTACGTATACCATTAGACCCCCCTATCTCAAATACAGTGTTGTCAATTCACCACAATTTTTTGGCGTTAGACACATTTTCAATCAAAATTCATTTACGCGGACCGATATTACTTTTTTAGAACGTAGGCAATCTCAGTAAAACTTTCTGTAAACCTTCCTTATATTGTTCACTACTTATTATCAATTTTATATATGACTCGAATTTGTTTGGAAAAAGATATGGGACGATATATCGATGTGTGGGTCTATAACGTTATAAGGCCTATGCATAAAACTGAATAGAACGGTCACTTTTGACTTCAAATATTTAAGTAACGAGGTAAGCGATTACTTTAAAACTTCGTAAGAGCTTGCACAGTGTGTTAACAAATATACTGAAAAATTTGGAATTTATGGTATTTCATGCCATTGTCCATAGAAGCACCCTAATTATGCTACCCAAAAATATATGAAACAAAATATTTCTAAGCAGATATATTTTGCGTTTTATATCACGATATAAAATAATTGTTTTTTTTAATATGCTCTTCAAATTGGATGTAAAAAAAATTGAACGTGCAGGCTTGTGACTTTTTAAGTTTTCGTGTTCGAGTCTCTGCTTGTAAACTTTTTTTTTTCATGAATTTTTTGCATTTTATTTCTAAATTTGTTTAATAGTATAATAATAATCACGCAAATATGTATTGTCATACATATCTGTGTGTCATACATGTCATACGTATCATACCTGATACGTTTATATTTATTTGCTGTTTACTTCGAAATGTAGAGCGAACTGCCACTTTCGAGACGCAAGAAACAAATGATGAAAACGCACGGGAGTCACAGTCACAGGACTTTTTGCAAAAAACAAAGCGGATCAATTTTATTATTGTTGCTATTAAATTATAACGAAAGTAATAAAATTTTGAAAACTTGTTCGCAATAACTACCGCTGTAAAATATTTATATGGAGTATAATATATAAAATATTGTGTATTGGGTAAAATTCATTTGCAGGTGGCTTTTTAATGCGGTTTTTAAGATTCATGAAAATTCCGAGTTCCTCCTTCTACTTATATTTTTTATATGCTGTTTTCTGTGGAACGTATCAACAGCATAAAAATAGACACGACTGTATAATATAATAAAATGTATATAGTATAATATAATCATGCATTTGCTACATTCCAAATTAATTAATAGGTTCATTAAGCATTGTTCATGAATAAAAAAAAATTAATAATAATCGGGTCTCGAACCCGAGACTCTCTCACGTTGACTCGTTACCATGCACGTATGATATTTAGTTGCCGTGACGTATAGATTAGGAAAGCTGTATTTCAGTTGTTATACACAGAATTGTATGCCCGGCAGGCTTCCGAGGGCAGTCCCCAACCTTCCGGTCATACCTGTCCCGCCGCTAGGGTCCTGGACCCCTTCGCAGCTAGCTTAATACCACAAGCGTGCTTGTTGTAAAACGTATACACAAACGTATACACGTTTGGAGTTTGCTTAGAGTAGTCTGATACATACGCTTGACCAATCAAAAACGTGGGTATGGTTCGAGGCATCTCCGTCCAGGTGACACGTCGACAATAGAAAACACACGCTTTACAGTGCCACCCGGTATATTCCATACGTCTCACGGAGCTCACGAATATCACGCGTAGTATATCTATATATACTCGACCAATCAAAAACGTGGGTATGGTTCGAGGCATCTCCGTCCAGGTGACACGTCGACAATAGAAAACACACGCTTTACAGTGCCACCCGGTATATTCCATACGTCTCACGGAGCTCACGAATATCACGCGTAGTATATCTATATATACTCGACCAATCAAAAACGTGGGTATGTTTCAACGGCCCTCCGCTCAGGTGGCGCGTTTACTCTAAAATAAAATTGGTTTCAAGAATATCGGCCCATTGGCAATCTCCCTACTCATCTCTGATAGCACAATGGCTTGGTAGCACACGTGCTTGGTGCTGGATTAACTTACGAGAGTCTCGAATTCGGAACTCACGTCTGATCCCTCTTTTTTTTCTTTTTTCTTAATTATCAACTATGCTTATTGGTTTACCTAGTTAACTGAAGATTCATTAAATATATGATTATATTAGTCTACAAATATTGTATTATATTACATCGTACACATGCAATAAATGGGTACATGAATCAGCAAGCGTTTCTTCTTCCCGAGAGCCTACCTGTAACAAACACCTATGTTACGCTGTTTCATGTTTTAATAGCATAAATAATATTCAAACGGATAAAGAAGGCATTACGGAAAATTACCAAAAACAAAAATGCACTTATGAATCTCGGGCATAAAAATAATGATGAGTATATAAAAATGAACCAATTATTTTCTATAGTGAGATGAAAAGAATAATGTATCTGGTTAGGGATTTTTTTTTCATTTAATTTGTACCATTCAAGGCTATGTAAAGGTAACATTTTTAATACATCGAATTATCAGAAAATTATGTCGAAGTATAATTTTAATTCTGAATTAGTTTTTACATCAGAATATACTGATAATTCGAGACATAAAAAATACAATTATCTTTCCGTAGGCTTGAATAAAAAAAATTTACTAAATTGAATCAGGTTACTCAAAAATATATGAAACAAAATTTCTAAGCAGATACACTATTTGTCTCATCTCACCATACATATGTATAAAATAATTGCGTGGGTTTTTTACGCTTTTTATTTTTTTTACCCGATATTAATAAGTGCAATTTTTTGGGACATTTTGCTTTCTCATAGAGGAAGCTATGTGAAGGTGGAAAATTGTCCTGTCGAGATTTTCATGTCACCATGTTCAGATTGTGCCAAAACGTCAAGAAGACACGTTTGGAGAAAATGTCCGGATGTTGTGTGTGTGTGTAATGGCCTCCCAAAATTCAAACGTGTATAACTCGAAAACGGTTTTAGCTACAGCCCCCGAATTTCGCAGGCATATGCAGCTCTATAATCCCTTCATTGACTATAATTATTATAGTTACTCTAATTATTATAGTCAATGAAGGGAAATTATTATAGTTACTATAATTCTCCTATTAGAGATGGGACTCCTCTACTCTAGTCTCTATGGATGTAACCATCCCGAAAAAAATAATGTGTTGGACACATCTAGACACATCTAAAAACGAATGGGTGCGCGGCTATGGAAATTGAAGAAGAGTGTGAAGGGACTTTGTAGAAAAGGCAAACTAACTGTCAAGCTAATTACTGAGTTCAGCGTTTATTATGGATTGGCCAATTGACGGCATAAAGATTCTGCTGAAGATATGAAAAAAGTTAGATAAGCTTTTCTCAACACTACTCCATACCTCGTTATAACAGTGTTATAAAATTTAGTGCATATACTCGAGAGTAATTAAAAAAATCACTAATTACTTCAGGTACCCGCGATTTCTACTAATGGTAAGAAACTCAAATGTACCACACCATTCAAATGAACCTTCTCAAATGTTTATTCTCCTGAAATGTTGTATTGAAAATACAATACAATTGAACATGCATTGAATATATATGTATATTGAGATTTGTACTGGCATAACGTAAGACTTACAATTAGTATAGTATGACATTGCTATTATAAATTATTCAGCTGTAAAGATAAAGTATTTGGATGGTGAAATCTATACTGTTTGTTAACTTTGCAATACAACAATGATTATACAGCTTAAAAATATTAGTGTCCCCTAAGTGTGGACAAAGCGTTTGTATACCATTTGAATTCTTTATTTTTATGACAATAAAGTTAATTAGTAATGTCAGTGATCTTTAAAGCTTTTAATAATAAAACAAGCAGGTAACAGTTATCAGTGAAGTATACAAGTTAAAGAGAGCTAGCCACGCTTTTGGTTAACTTCATTAAATGCTATATTGTGAAGACATATTCAATGATTTTTATGACTCAAATTAGCTATAATAAAAATAGGGGTGAATCATTCACTAAAGACAACTGTTGAACTACATGAGTGGAGACATTGCAACTGTCTTACCTCAATATTGTCATCAGTCCCAGTTTCTATATTGAAGCCTAATTGATTATTTATTTATCCTTAGCTTTCTTTCAGCTTGTTTTATTCATAAAAAAACATTCCAGTATGTACAGTGGATTTTGGAGTACAGCCATATTTAGTAAGAGTGCTTTAGAGCACTTAACAACTTAGAGACAAAGAAATCATTTGTTTGGACTATACAAGTCTCTACAAGTGATTAGTAGACAGTAGTTCAAATGATATAAAATTATTGGAAATTTGCTTACTTTTAATACAGCAAATTCAAATCGTCTCCTCCTGTAAAGAAGTACAGTTCAGATTAATATTAAACATGAGATATATGCTTTAATCAAAAGATGTAATATATTTAAATGGTAAAAATTATGTACCTCTAGATGGATTCTTAGACATTTGAAGGTTTTCTTTAATCACATCTGAACCGGGTGGTATTTCTTTTTTCAAAGATTCAGACACAACATAATCAACAGTTGGAATGTGTGGGTCGACCATTGACGCAGCGAATGGATCCGTTATCTCAGATCTATAATTTCATATAATGTATTGGAATCTATAAAATTAAGAAAGAATTTATTCTTCAGCATAAAAAATTGCATTATATACTTGGCAGTTGGTGGTGTTTCTGACTGTATATCATATAGTCTAGCTTGGGGCAAATGTCTTGCATAATATAAATATTGTCCATAATCCGATTGTTTTCTCTTCCTCTCATTGGGTGGTGAGGGCTTTGAAAGGGGTTTTACAATAGGCACTTCAGACCGTTTTCTTTGATAAGGTTCCCATTTGACATCAGGAATTGGACCCACTGTTGACAACTTTTTGAGGTACTCCTTATAGGGTTCCCTAGGTTGTCGTGGCTCAAGAGCTTTCTTTTTCTATAGTGTAAAAATTAAATTATACAAGATCCATAAACAAGCATAAAGTAATTGAAGAAAACAGGGTGACTACCTCTGTTTGTCTAACATCGTGAGCGATGTGAATAAGTAATGTGAGATTCAAAACCCAGATTATGATTAAACGTGAGAAAATTAATGTTGCGATTATCGAGGGACCCATTGTAATTGATCCAAAAATAGAAGAAGAATTATAAGCGCCCAATGTATCATCTATGTGATGAAGTCCTACAAATTCCAGAAGCTGCTGTAGATCCTACAACATATTCAGTTAAAAAGTTTGCATTTTACATAATATAAATTCTACAGATTAAAGAATTTCTAGATACCTCTGTAAAAGAAATGTCAACAGAGTAAACAATAGTGCCAGCAACATCCAATATTAGAAAGACAGCAGTGGTCACTAGCCAAGGTACTCGCAGTTTGACTCCCTCTGCTCCACGGGTTTCCGCCACCGTAACGACTGTAAAAAAATAATTATTTATATGAATTGATTAATCAATATATATATTTAACAAAAACGCACTTAGAAACAACAGTGATGAAATTGCCCAGACAAGGGATAACATCAAGTATACGATGATCCACATATAAGTTTTGAGGGCTGCTGCCGTCCCATTCGTTGGCCATAATATTCTCGTAGTTGTGGCATCTTCTTGTAACTCGATTTCGACTGCTCCGCACTCACCACCAACAAAGTAAATGAATATATAAAATTCTTGATAATAATTTTTTTTGGCAGTGGAAACCTTCTACTTCCTAGGATTGCAGTGCAAAGAAAAGTATGAGAAAACCATCGCCTATCGAAATAATAGCTGATATATGATAAGATAATGACGGATTATTGTATTAGAAGAAACATATTTTCTTTGACATAAATTGAAATATAATCGGCTAAAAATTATTCCTCTTGTGATAATCGACCAATAACGATTTGCCGCAACGCTTTTGTTGACCAATATTCTTACGATGGGTAATTAGAAATCAATATTCTTGTGCGCACAGAATAGCACTACGACTTAATCATCATTAACAACAATTATGAATCAATATTATTATTTATCTGGTATTAGAATCCTACAAATTGAAACTTCCTATAAGTACTTACTATAAAAGTAAACCAAGTAGAATAAATAAGTTAATCCGCTGCTCTCTGTTACCGATATTTTGCAAGTATAAAGTAGAATACCAAGAATTGCTATGGCACACCATATCAGAGCTTGTATCTGTAATAAATAATTATATAATATCTTAAACTGATAACATGTAATAGAATATATATAGTAGTCAAATCTATATCGAATATATTGTATTTTTATTAAATGAAATTGTTAAAATAGAATAGATGTTACATATTATTATTATAACATACAATTATAATTTTAACTAATGACTAAATGTTTGAAATAAATAATTATACTTGCGACTTACCAAAGAAAATATACCGGCGAATATTGCCCTACTTTTACTGGATATGTGACACGTTGCCATTTTAGTTCTAACTTTTCAGAAGATTTTCGGTTAGAAGTAACTGGGACTATGCGTCTGATTAATACAATTCCTATTGATTCTAAACCAGTGAGATATATACTCATGATCATTCTGATAAGATAAAACATTGGCGGCTCAGCTGAGTGATTATTGAATACAATGACGACTGTCAATCTTGATCTATGAAGCTTTGACGTAAAAGAGAGTCCAACAGGCCTATATACTCAATAGATACATGTATAAATCAATTGGATTAAAGGTGCAGTGAATTAAAAAGGAGTAGCATGTTCAAAATTGTTATATAAAAAAATTGGAATTTATTAAGAGAAATCGTAGACTTTACATATTGTTATACACAAATTTCCATATTTTTTCCTCCTTCCTTTTTTCCTTCATCTCCTTACGCTTTAAGAAATTACCGTGTTTTTTACGAATTATTAAGTGGCACTGTGTGTACCTCTTGTAGACATGACTGACAAAGAATATTGCTTAGACGAATTAGTATGACTTATAATTGATATTTATCATCACGCACACCCGTCTCTCCTTCGGCAACTTAATCAGCAAATTTTTAGTCAACTGTCTGTGGTGATGGACTGCATCATAAGATGCAGAACAAGGAACTTATAAGAACTCTAGAATGTTGAGTTTGAAATTCGAACGAAAGAAACCCTTTCGCGAACTCAATAAATAATTATTAGAGATGAGTGTTATTCGCGGAAAGTGTGAACATTTTCAGGAGACACTTCTATTATTTTGTTTATTGTTTACGAAATTGGAATTGCCAAATATCGCAAGTTGTGGCTTAGCAAATCAATCGGATTTTGAACAGCTAATAAACTTAAAATCTAAAAATTTGCATAGCGGCTAGCAGTAGAACTTTTGACTCCATAAAGAAAGTTGCTGTTAATCGCCATGCAAAAGTTTATTACCTATATAAATAACAGATTGATTTGACTTGAGCGAAAATTCTGTGACTACTTCCCCTCAATTATTTCAAACATAAGGAAAAAAAAGAATTTAATACCTGGTAAGATTTTAATGGATAACCACTGGAAATATGGAGTTCACTTAGTCCTTTCACAAACGAGAATTAACAAACTTTTCAACAAACATGACCTCCCGTTTGCTGTTGGTAGACCTCTATGGTATCACCCTCCTCCATTTCTAAAGTCGTTGGTGTATCCTTTTCATTGATAGGCTGACCATCGAATCTGAATCTTACAGCAGCTATTGCTAATCCCTATGAAAAAATTCAAAAACATGAGAAAGTTTGAGGAAAAACCACTACAATAAATATAAAATGTTAATACCCACTACTCGGTCACAGTACGCATTCATAAGTTTGCGCAAAGGGGTGTGTTTCTTTATTTTGAATTGTACTACAGCATTATCCTGACCAAGTACTTTCAGGTTTATATGTTCAGGCTCAGTTTTGGCCTCCTGCTAAAAAAAATAAAAGTATACGTACAGGTTTTGTTCATGATAAAACAGTTCTCTTGTAAACAAGGTTAGAAAGTTACCTTTTTCTCATCCGACATGATGCACTCCTTTTTCCAGAAATTACTATAACTTTGATATAAATATATCGTCCCTTTCACAAGATTCAGATTATACACTGAACTTTTCCCGTCGGATAAATTATTTCTAGAGAAATGTTTTCTCTCAATGGAAATCCCGCCTTCGATTTACACAGCCAAAACGCAGACGCGTTTGTTCGTTTGGAATTTCAGGAATAGTCAGTACTTAGAATGTTAGCTGCTTCGGATCCTACGTCAATGACTGGCAGTTCCAGTGCCTCTTCAATGTCAATCCTTTCGTCGAAATCGCTTACTTGTGGATGCGGCCATGATGCTCCTAAGATTCTTTCGGCGCTGTCAGCTATATCATCGACTGACACTTGACCTCAAGAATGAATAAGACTATAACGAACAAATAAGAAGATTAGCAATCAGTATTAAGTTTGATTAGTGGAATAGTAATTATCATAAAAAAACGTCGGGTTACCAAATTCGTACCTCAAGCCTTTCTCGCATAGCAGCTTGTTTTCAAATATCCGACTACACTTGGGGGTTTGTCATATCCAAAAAAAAGAACTATATTGAAACAGCTATTATAATCCGTACATAACTAGAAGCCGTTAGTATATTATTGTATACTATACGCATCAGTTTTATCAGTTAGTCTTTTAGGTTGAAGGTTAGATGGTCAGGATGAATCATATCGAGGAGGCGAAGCTTAGGCAGTCCTTAACGGATATGAGGGTAAATTTATGATTTTTTGAAGTTTCTAAAGTATGCCATAATAGGAATTATTTACAATTTAGTTCATCAACGTATCATCTCGTTATTGCATGTTTGACAGATCATCATATATTCACATACTACTAATTTCTAGGGATGTATTCTAAAATTCACTGTCAGTACTACAAGCATTGTCATGTCCTTATTGCATACAGATAAACAGAGGTACTTGGAATACTCACAGTGAATTTTGAAACATATCCTAACAAGTATTGATAGAGACTTATTTTTCAGTATCAAAATCCAGAAATAACACGTAAAGATATTTCAAGTGTGTTACGTGTTTATGGAGGTTTAATGCATAAGGAGGAACGGTTTGGTATGTCAGTTGAATATATCTTTGTTAGTTATTAATTAATAATATTTAATTTTTTTAGTATTCAATAATGGCTCTTGTAAGGAATTAATTAATTTGCAAGGAACAATTCCTGTTAGCTACAAAGGTAAGAATAGTTGGATTAAACATATATGTTTCAGCACTTACATATATTTTGATTTTCAGGCAGTACCTATAATATTCCAATATGCATTTGGCTAATGGATACTCATCCAAATAATGCACCAATGTGTTATGTAAAACCAACAGCAGATATGACAATAAAAGTCAGCATGTATGTGGACCACAATGGCAAGATTTATTTGCCTTATCTACATGAATGGGTTCCTGTAATTATACACAGATATACTGTGATTTTCTAGCAATATGACACTCGAATAAGTGCATTATAATTTACAGCATTCATCTGATCTATTGGGTTTGATCCAAGTAATGATTGTCACATTTGGTGAACAGCCTCCAGTTTATGCAAGACCCAGATCTGATACTCAGTCAACATCTACACCATACCCTGTTCAACGTAAGTAACTTGGTATGAACAAATAAACTTCAAATGAGTAAAACTATATATTTTTTTAGCAGCGTTCATGCCTGTTCCTAGCACAGGATCTAATTCAAGTGGATTCCCACCGTATGTTCCTACATCTCAATACGGCTCAGGAAACACTGCCTATCCTCCATATCCAACAGGTGGAGGACCTACTTTTCCTCAGGCTGGTTATTCTCCTTATCCAGGAACTACGCCAAGTTATCCTGGACAATATGGTGGCTCATATCCAACACCGTATCCTTCTGCTACACAACCAGTGAGTGTATTAATCACTTTAAGCACTTTTTGACTTTGTGCTAAACGTTTTCATTGAACTTCTAGTCCCCAACTTTACCTGAAAGTTCTGGCGGCGGCTCGGGTACAATCACTGAGGAACACATCAGAGCTTCGCTTCTTTCTGCTGTGGAAGACAAACTTCGTCGACGCTTGAGAGAACAGTTTTCTCAGCTACAAGCGGAATTAGAAACTTTGCGTAGAACGCAGCAGGAACTCGTTAATGGTTCTAGTCGGCTCAAGGATCTCTTTAGTAAACTTCAGAAAGAGAAATCGGAGCTTGAAAAGAATATAAATATTTTGCAAGACAAGGAGACCGAACTTGAACGTGAGATTTCAAAGCTCTCGGAGAATCAGTCCATTGACGTGGACGAAGCTGTGACTACTATTGCACCACTATATAAACAGTTAGTAAAATTTTATATAAATTTATATCAAACATCTGACCTAATTTCATGTGAAATGTTATATTGATTACAGTAGAACCTCGATTAACCGGGGCACTCGCGACCGAAGATTCCACGGATAATTGAAACCCCGGTTGATTTGAATTGAACGTAATTTAGTGTTTCGATCAGTACAATTCCAATGCATACAAACTCTTACTTCTATTGTATAGTAATATATAAAGCTCTCTTGCTTCTTATATATATATATATTGAGGTAGCGAACAGTGTATTTAAAGTTCAGACATGCCATGCGCTTGGAACGGTTACGTGAAGCTTAACGCGTATGAGGCGCTAGGAAGCACAGGGTTAACACGTTAAACGCGAAGCCGAGTTTGCTTTTGATTTTCTGTTTAGGCTGTGCCTAAATATAGTAAATGCATTACATTTGATACTGCCGGTCCCTAGGAACCTACGCCGTTTGAAGAGAAAGTTTAATCTCAGTGCCCAAGGACCGATGGCGCCTTTAACGTGTTAGACTGCTCCTCGAATAACCCAAGCCCGGTCAATCGGGGTTCTAATGTATTTGGTAATTCGATTCAAATATAATTATCTTTTGTAGAATGCTTAATGCATTTGCTGAGGAAGCTGCCACTGAAGATGCCATATATTATCTTGCTGAGGGCTTGCGTAGCAGTATCATTGATTTGGATGCCTTTTTAAAACAAGTAAGACAACTGTCAAGAAGACAATTCATGCTAAGGGCCTTAATGTTGCGCTGTCGACAAAAAGCAGGACTGGCTGGCTGATGGACTGGAGCATCATTAAGATATTATTAATACACTTTGAAAATATAATTATGTGCTATTTTACTATTCAAACTGTCCATGTATCTAAACAAAATAAAAATGATATACCTACCTGTAAATTATTATTTAAGTATATGATGCTGTATTAGCTTATTGTTAGATAGAAAACTAGATAAATACAATATTTATATACATGATTGCATTTATTGTAAAAACAAGAAAATGACTGAGGTGTATTGGAATGATCGGTTTAAATGTATCTCCGCACAACAGTGAAAAATTGTTACAGAATAAATCCTGTTAATTCTGGTAGTGATTTAGCTGCAATAAAAAAAATGTGTTACAAAAAACTCCAAGTGAGCTGTGTTCATTAAACATGTAAGTTTACCTAGACATAAATTCCAACCCAGAGAAGCAAAAAGAGTACTCCAAATCCAGAAAATATAGCAGCAACCAATGATACAAGTAATTCCTTGAATATGTCACGAGTAAACTTGGTGCTGGTTACTTCGTAGACGAAGAACCATGCTGTGAAGAATATCCCAATGCCTAAGAGCACCATAGCCAGTAATGGAAAGATGGCTGGGTTGACTGGTGACACATACCTTGTCATAGATTCGATTTCAATCTGTGCCAATAATCAAAACATGTCGAATTAATAAAAGAACTCTGTAGCCTGTTACTCTAGCAGCAAAGAAAAATTCTGGATCAATTATAATTGAGAATCACATAATAGGATGATCACAAATTTTGTCACGTTGAATTGCAATATTTGTCATTCTAGTAGCAACACATTTTTAAATAGGAAAATATTATTCAATTTGTTATATACCATTTTAATATTTTGACGTGGCTTGTGACTGAAACAATACCGGTGGCACTTGCACACACTTGCAACGAGAGCAGAAAGTATAAATTATGAAGGTGTATGAAGGTATTAAAATTATCGAAATATCGAGAAAGGCTCACGAAATTCGTTTGTTCTCAATGCAATAAAAGCAAAATTTGTCCAAAATTTGTCGAACGCATCAATGGCTGTGTTTCCACCGGAAACGACTGGGAATTGAAATGCATTGAAGCCAATATCCAATATAATTTCGCCTGCAGGAAAGTAAGCCTTTACGTGGCATATCCGTCTTTTTTCTTGCGCTTTTCAGAACGTTGCTTGAGTGCGTGAAACTGTGTCGATGGTAGTTTTCCTGGCGGAATGATCGAGGAATAAGGAATTTTCTGATTTATAATGAAACAAAGAAGATGCTATTGAACCAAAATATTTATTGAGCCCTTCATAAGCTTCCGACTTTTTTGGGGGTGAGATTTAATTTTGATCACAATGCACCTTTCTTTGGGTTTACTATAACCTTGCGTTCTGTCAATATGTCAAAAAAATACGTTAATATCTTACGATTCACAACAATTCATATCAAAGAAAGGAACTATATTCTTTGAATCTAGTATTACAGAATTTGTGATTGTTACCTCTTAAAAGTTTTAAGCTGATTTTGGATATAGCATAATGGATTACCTTTAGATGATGCTTAAACTTTGAAGTGTAATTAATATAAAGGGATTATCGTGAATTACCTTATTGGAAGCATACTGAATTCGTTTTTAAAATAACAGCTTTTTATGGTCATGTTGTAAAATATCACTTTTCAGTGATAAAACAAACAATAGATAAGAATTATTTTATTTGATCTTCATCAGTTTTAATTTACAGTAAAATATACAATTTTGTTATCTGATCTTATGTGGTTGGGTCAAGCTTAGATTTAATTTGTGCAGATTCTTCTAATTTGGTTCTTAGCTTGTATATCTTTACGCCAGTTATTCCTTCAGGAGATATATCTTTGAAAACATCTCAAATATTTAATGTTTTTATAATTGACATATAGTCAATTTTATGTCACCAGGTAATATTCAGTAAATTAAATTTTGGATAGAGTTACCACCAAGGCCGGCATGTTTGTGAGACTCTGGCTCCACACTCGAACGTGGGATGAATGAGGAAGAATTATTGAAACGGTCAGCTGCAGAGAGGGATAGAATATTCAGCTGCTATGACCGGGGTAGAGAAAATGGGGTTGAAATTGACCCTTGGGAGGATCCTGCTTACGAGGTTTACCATACAACCGATAGATATGGATTTATCCAGTATGTTATACATCATTGTTTAAACTATTTGCTTCAAATTATTTCCTGAAATTAGTCTATACGTCTTCAATTTTCTTTTTAGTGATAAGAGATTGCCAATGAAAATGGATCCAAATGAAATTAAACTTCATCATGTGGAAATGGAAAGGGTAAAGAAATGGGAAAAAATGACAAAGGACTGGGAAAGCGCCAGCACTAAGGAAAAATTACGGCGCAGGATATACAAAGGCATTCCCGATAGATTTCGTGGGCAAGTCTGGTGTCTTCTTTTGGGTGTTAAAACATTAAAGAAAGAGCAAGCTGGAAAGTACGATGAAATGTTAAAACTCGCTAGGCAATGGTCAACTGAAATTAGGCAAATTGATGCAGATGTTGCTAGGCAATACAGGGATCACATTGACTACAGGTAACACTTTTTCATATAAAGTTCTTGCAGCATCATTCGTAAAACAGTTTTAAATGTTTTATTTATTTTGCTACAGGGAAAGATACAGTATTAAACAACGTTCCATGTTTTACGTTCTGGCTGCGTACAGTATGTATAATATGGAAGTTGGGTACTGCCAAGGTATGTCCGTCCTAGCTGGATTGCTATTACTTTACATGAATGAGGAGGACGCATTCTGGGGACTCTCTGTATTACTTGCCGATAAGAAATACAGCATGCACGGTAGAACATTAAAGTTCAATAAACTTTTTCTACAGCAGGATAGTATCTTGATTTTTATTTTAATAAATTAGGATTCTACGTGGACGGTTTTCCAAAACTAAATCGGTTCATCGAGCATCATGATAAAATCATGAATAAATTCCTACCAAAACTTAAAAGGAAGCTGGATAAATGTGGTTGCGATTCTATACTCTATGCCCTTAAATGGTTCTTCGTAGTATTTCAAGAAAGGGTAAGGCGTGTTATATACTATTACGATATAATTCAATGTTTCCTTAACCATGTTAACCAAGTTCATTTATATCTAGACTCCAGTAACCCTGGGTCTTCGTATTTGGGATGTATTCCTCCTAGACGGTGATAGGATCCTACCGGCGATGGCGTACACCATAATGAAGATGCATAAACGCTATCTCTTACCGATGGAGAGTCTCGATGAATTCTGCAATTATCTGCAGATGAAACTCGAAAAGGATTTCGGCTTTGATGATGACACCGTCATTAGTTCAATGGAACGCAATATAGAGGAACTTAAACGTGCCAAATTAGATTATCCTGGACCACCATTGCCGCAAGAATTGCCACGATATCCCTTTGGTACCTTTAAGGAACCCTCTTTTACAAGCAAGGTAAATTTTTCTCCAAACGACTCAACGAGTGTATATATGATGTCTAAACGGAATACTGTATACATAAAAAATTGTCTCCAAACAGGTAGGAAGACGTAGTGAAGAATTCAGTGAGGCCCAACATGTCATGAGAGATTCTGTTACACAGCGTAGAGATATGGCCGTAATGGAAGAAACAAGGGATAGTTCGACACCTGTGGATCCCGTAAGCTGCGGCGGACTCGGGGGTGAGTTAACTGACAGTGAGAGTGTGATTTACAGTAGTGCAAATCCTAGCTCGATTTATTCTGGTCGTGACAGCACCAGCGTAGATGAGGAGACTGATAACGAATTAAATTCAGATAATGAGTTCATGATCATATACAATACTAGACTCTGAGAGAGCTTCGTGCCATCTCTTTGTGTTACTTCAGTACCGGATTTCCAGGATACCTTAGGATTATAGTACTCTTCCCATTTCCTTTCTTCTACTCTTTTTTACCTTTCTTTTTTTTTGTATGTACGCAACTTTTCCATTTGACGTAGCGTCAATTAACTTCTGCGTTACATTCGGCTAGCAGTATGTCCTTGTACTTAATTTTATATTAGAGTGCCATTGCTGTAATTATTATGTGTTCTGTATACGTACAGCGATTATTAGAGACACTGTCAAGATCTGTAGAGTAAGAGATTATTTAATCACAAATATTTTCACCTGCGTTAACTACGTACCAATTAAGTTTAGTAAGGATTAGTTGAGTAAGGTCAACAGGGATAATAAGGCGACCATATACGGCCTGGCGTACTGGACGACTCGTGCAATTTGTAGAACTGAAAAATCATAGCTTTTTATTCGTCAAATTTGTTCCCCGTGACAGATTAAGCGAAACAGAAGTCCTAGTGTTTCCTGTAGTACTAGTGGCACGTGTCCGAAAGTACCATTGGCATAATTGCGTAATAGTTTCCTCAATCTCTTATCGTTTTTTTCTCAATTAATATCTCTTGTTTAACTTCCACTCACTGCAACATTTACCCTTGGAGATTATTCACTTACTTTGTATTTCGATTGATAATGTCTGCGGTGTATTGAAGAGAATCGGAAGCTTATATTTTATACTTTTACTAGCTTATGTAAATGAAAGAGAAAAAAAGGCTCGTTTCATAATAAAACAAAAACACTAATCTTGTCTTGGAAAAACTTTTGATTTCCTTCGCATGTATTTCCCACGTTTTTTCTTTTCAACTGCACGCACATCTTTTAATGCCTTTCTGCTCGTCACGTTACATTATTGTTTTGTCATTATAAATGGACTATCTCACTGTGAATCACTTTATGTACGATTAATTATCAGATAGTCAAAGACGCACCAGGAAGTATCAAAGTTGACGGTCCGCATCTCCTTCAAATCGAGAATTAAATCCTGAAAATCGACACGATTATACAAGCGAGAAGAATATCTGGATCGTTTAATATTGTTCCCGAGTTTCAAGAGTATTTCAATAGAATCCCACCACGTCCTAGTAGTGTTTCTGAGAAGTGGCTGCTAATTGAAGTTATGCAGATGAATCCTTATTTGTCTGGGATAACAAGGAAGCTCCTAATGTCGTGTGCACGATCCTCTTCCAGGAAGTAAATTCTCCTTCGATCCGAGTCTGGAAGACGGGACCTCACCGAATGGTTCCAGACGTTCCCTGGCAGACACTTCGGTGACTTCCACGGCGGATCTCTCGGTGTTCAGCTCGGCGACCAGGTCGCAGGCGCTGGACAACAGCCTCGACACCCAGAGTAACATTTCGGACGGTAGCTCAGGAAGCGGCGGACTTCCTACTCCGAGAGCCACGCCGCATCAACCAAGTCCTGACGTGGTGAGAATCTACGTTCCGTACACGCCACCGTCGCCGGCATCCTATAAGGACGACCTTCCTCGCACTCTGCCTCGCTCCTTGGAAACGAACAAAATTCGCATTCGGGTTGATCCCGATCAAACTCCCATCGTTGAGAATCTCAAGCCTTTTTCGCTCGAGAGTCCAGAACTCGAGCTTGACCTCAAGTAATATGATCTTCAGATCTCTCTCTTTCTTCTTGTCACGTTAAAAACTGTGCTAGAAAAGAGTATCCCAGTTTACATGAAAATTGAGAGATTCAGACAGAGGAAGGCAATATTAATAATGGGAGGACTAATTAGAAATGAAAAGCAAAAGAAAATATGGATATATTGTAATATAGATGACTATCAGAATTGTTGAATATACATATTATACATAGGGTTATTTAGATGGGTCATTCAGTCAATGGACTCAGGGTCTTTATGCCTGATTATTCTAATCATACTCTAATCTTCAATTAGCCACTCATTATTATGTTTCTCTCCGCCTTCAGGTATATTTATCATTGATTATTGACTCTTCAAACGAGATCCATCTTTCACATTTGTCAATTATTATTTTTATCCATGGTTTCATTATTCGTGCACAAGCAATAGCTAACTTATTTTCACATTTCTCGGTCAGCGTACTGACTCCGACAATTGACAGGAAATAGAGTTCCTCGACTCTTATTGACTGGTCTTGCAACTGTACTGTACCTAATGGTTTTTTTTATATCTATTAATATGAATATTCTAATCAATAATTGGGCATGGAAAATTAATCGTCCCCAATCACATCAGAAGAAGACAGAAGATTTTTTGTCACCTATTTAAATTCAAGTTTTCTTTGATGGGACCTATTCGAGGAAATATTTAATAATTCATCTTCAATGGGCGGTAATGGACGTGAAAAATTACTCACTCGTCTCCTCTTATTACATATATTTATATATATAGTTATTATAGTTTTTACATTACACAATATGATTTTTATACTTTTTCTCATAAGTCGGGAATTTAGCAACGAGAGGATACAAATTCCGCATTCACGAATTCACCAAAAGACGAATCTATAGGCAACAAGGAATGTAATGATTGAAAACAAAAACAGTCATATTACGATATTAATTACTTTGATAAGTTGTATCCAAGTTCAGACATTCCTAGTTAATTATAAATACGCGTAAGGATTACACACGACGAGGAATTACTTAAAGCGAGACTTATATCAACGACGAAACGGAGAAGGATAAAAACAACCAAGAAATACATACGGTTCCTATTGAAAAATATGAACGCATCAATTTCAAATTGTTCAGAAGAAGGAAATAAAGGATATAAAAAGGATATAGCTCCTTAGACAATAACGACACTGTTTCTATATATTGAAATTTCATAGTCACGTACGAGAGATGGTACAATAATCTTTATTTGTCGATCGAAAGAGGAAATAAAGTGAAATGAAGTAAAAAAAAAAGAATCAAACGATAATTAGCTTTCATTACTTTGAACGTGATAACGAAAAATACGGTTCAGTCTGTGGCCTAAATCTATTTATTATAGAATATATGTTGACAAAATTATTTCTCTTTTATGATATGTAATTCGCAAAGTCCACGAATGGCGCACTCAGATAACTAATTTAGTTCTGTACGTTTCTACGAAAACAAATCTTTTCTATGTTTCAACGGCTCTCCTATATTAGACCTGGATAATTTAGCCATATTTTTAGCTGCGACTATCCTGTCCTCGAAGAGGTCCTACCGACCGTGGGGACGATCAGGAAATGCAGGAAGCAATCGCGAACGTGTATTCCAATATTATTAGCAATACGACTGTCTGGTCTGACGGAATGAAGGGACACGCTTGAATGTAAATCACATAGTATGCGTGTAAAAATAATTAGATTAAAATTCCATTGTTGATTAAATCTACTATTAATGAAAGCGTCAATATTAAAATGAAAAATGTAAGATTGAACAAATTTTAAAAAATAGTTATCTTCCGGGTAAGATGACAAAGAGACTCCTGCGATTACAATGAAGAATAATGAGAATCAAAGGAAGAAATTTATTTGCATTTAGTCGCCGATGAATAATTATATATAAATTGTATTAAAACATAAATTGTAAACGAAAAATTCCCTCTACTCTGGTAAAGAAACAATATTATTGAGAAGCTTCTGAAAACATCTGACGTAATACTTTAAGCAAGTATCAGCACCTAATCCTTTTTTATAAATGTCCTAGTATAGTTGAGCGATGAGACATAATATAATATAGCGCGTGCTTTGACCATCCAGCATATTCTCAACCAGATATAAGGGAATCATTGAGTATAGATTAAGCGAAAACCGATGTTATTAGTATAGTAAGACGCTATGTGGATGTTTGGCAGTGTAGGAAAGGACAAAGGCGAGCAGAATGAAGATAAAAAAAGAAAAATTTAATCGTAGAGATGATATTAACGATAAGAATCGATTGCTATAAAGGCAAAGCACGAAAACTGTATATTAAAATGAAAGGACAATGTAATAGAGATATAGAAGAAGTAACATCAATTGTCCGTCGGATGTGTTTAGTGCGGTGGGAATAATAAAGTAGCCAAATAAGCTTTTTTGACTAAATTATTATTTATTGTACAGGCAGTACTGGGCATCAAGGTCTCGATGAAATGTACGGCGATGACCGCGTACATAAATCTACCTAAAACGAATGTACAGTTTTCAATTTTAATCTCTTCTATTTTGGTAATGCAACTGGGACACAAACTTTCTCCTTATTGTTAAATAACTTTTTCCACTTTCGTGATTTTCACATTCCTTTCATATACATACTTCAGTTAAGAAGTAAACAATATTAATCAGGAACAAATCTCGCCTAATTCCCTAATATTCTGTAATTCTTTAATCATGTACCCTAGTAAAGAAGAATATGTACAGGCTTGCTGGCGAGCTAAAAAAAATGAGAAAGACTTTTAAAGCCTTCTCAGACTCTCACTTTTCATAATTTTTCGTAACGACACTTTTCTAATAAATATTGCGATGATAATATTACAAGGGGGTGGTACAACACGTAACTAGGTTTATGACACAGTGACTTTATCCTAGTCTTCACTCAATGCTCACTTAAGATAAGTACACCGTGATAAAACAGTTTTTTTCTACAGTATCCTTTTAAGAAAAGGTTTCTCCTCGTTGATTGGTACCGGTTTGCCATTTACAATCACTTTTGGACCGGTGTAATAACGCCACAAGATGCTGCTTCCTCGTTTTAGTTGGTTGGTGGCAGCTAAGTGAGCCCAACAATGAAGCCAACTGTCATAAATTGGCATTTGAGGTGGAAGGCCAGCAACGAGACTAATGTACCAGATAATCGTATTAGTCATTTATCATTATTGAGTCATTTACTTGTTAATACTTTTAATTACTCACCCACAATTATTTACAGCCATACAGTGAGACACTACCAACAATGGGTATGTAATTGTAGTTGCCAGGAACTATAAAATAATCAGAATATAGTTACTCAGCAAAGATGACAAAGTTGTTTAAAAATGAGAAAGCTTACTGTCATTGTGGGGGATGTATAGGTTTTTGCTTCCCGATCCTGAATAACATATTTATTGATGACATATGTAGAAACTCCTACCATTATAATTGCTGCTGTATTTGCAAGCAGACGCGGTACTAATCCCGCATAAAATCCCATAATACCATTTGCTCTATAAACCTCAATGAAGGAATGGAAAAAACCACTAAAAAGAACATAGATTTCTAAATTTACAGAATTCATGACATAAGTAATCGAAAGATTCAAATACACACTTGTACTTGGTTTCTCCTCCCACAAATTGTGCCATTGTCCTTGTAGCAATGACATCTAAAGGATGCCTTACAACTATGACTACAATTTTGCTAATGAGTTCCCTTATTATATCCTGTATGCATCGTTTACGCCTGTTAAATAGAAAGAAAATGAAAAAGCAATATTTTGATTGCACTTTCTTGATGAAACATACTTCTCAGGTTCTGGTAGATCCTCTATGTCAACATCAGTATTCTTTTCATTTTCAAATACAATGCAAGATGCTGTTTTCTCGTAAACATACTCATTTAACGTAAAGGCACAGAGTTTAGGGACAAGACCCCTGTAGCAGCCAGTAAAACCATCAACATTCTTGATGTATCTAACTGAAACATTAAAGGGGGTACTTAATGAGGTCTAGTTTCTATGATTAGAATGGGTAGCAAAGGTCAATGAATTGTTTGGTAGTAGCAAACAAGTAATAAATTGGTATACCATATTCAAAAACAGTAGGCAGAGCCAGTGCAGGAGTACCGAATAGGGTCGTAGTCGGTCTTGGTGGTATGGGCTCGTGACCGATCTGCAAAATCCAGTAAATAAACGCGTCAGGATGATAACCTTTTTGGCTTTCTGGGGCATAATTCGATGGTTCCTTCTACCTGTATTAAAACTTTCGCGTAGTCGATGGGATGTGATATAGTGTTGACCAATATACGAACGGCAATCCGCGACCAAAGAGGCTCTTCTTTCGTTTGATTCATCTTTTAATTTCAATTTAACCCGGCGCCTTCTAAATTCTTTATCCCTGTACCATAGACATATAGTATGTTATCTATATTCCACACCTCAGAGATGAGTAGGGAGATGCACAACGCTCCGGTTTTAGGCGATACCAAAAGCATGGCGCTAAATCGTAGCGGCGAGTCCGGGAGTAGGATTTCGTGATCATCGCCTCTGTCGATGTTACAGATTTCGCGTAGCCGCGCGGGTCATGATCATCATTCTAGCCGATATTGCAGTCAGAGAAAATGAATGGATTGCTCGGTGGTGGGGAAAATGTTGCCGCCCCTCACAAACCGTTCTTGACAAACAGGCGGGGCAGCAAGGTCTTCCGTCCAACCGAACCCTAAACGTTTGTATGGACGTAATGCGCAAACAAATGTGTATAT